>NC_136790.1:14369838-14377338 GCF_951216825.1 Electrona antarctica
TCTCATTGTTTTGCACTCTATATTCTATCCCTTTGTTTGCTGTGTTTTGCTGTGTTTGATATTATATTATGTATTCGCTGCTGCATTGTCTGAAGGAAGCCAAGCAAAAATATGTTTTACTCTTTTGTAACAATAAAGTACAACCTTGAACTATGACGTAATTTGGGAATAGCCTGGCCAATAAGCCAGACCGAATCAGCCGTTGGCAAAAAAAATTGCCTGCCGGCGGATTACGGTCTGGAGAGGCTCAATTGTACGCCCATTTCTTGCACCAGAGAACTGGTGTGGCCAATCGGGACACGGTATGCAATATGGGCGGACAGTGACTTTCAATGCTTGAGACCTTTGACTGACAGTAGCTCTGACCAATTGCGTCAAAGAGAAAATGTTTGAACCGGCCCCCCGGGAAACAAGATCCATACACAGCATCTCCAGACTCAAATACCACACGACAGTGTGATTTGAGTATGGCTTATTAGCCAGGCTAATTTGGGAATGCCATGCATTGGAGTGGCTAGCCCCCCTCAAAAATAACAAGTAGCAGTCTTTAGTAATCTTTTAGGCTTTAATGCAGCCTATTGGCCTTCGTGGTATGAACCGCCTCAGCGGAAGTGGCCTATCTGTACCTTTAACGTCTCTGTCGGGTGGAAACCTCACATGTCCAAAACTATTACTTTTCAGGATTCAAATTCAAAGCTATCAAAAGTAGCAAATTAGCTTGTGGATCTGCTACTTTTGATACATTTGTGTGACGCTGTAGTATGATCACAAGTAAGCCATTAATTTATGGAAAAAATGCAAAGAGTTCGAATATCGAGAGGTTTCTGCCCAACGATAATATAGCCTACAGTTTCCAAAAGTAATCGATTATGTAAACCACATCATAAAAGATATTCCAGCTCACAATGCGTTGCGTTGCGACACATTGTGTAGATCAGCTATAGAGCGTCGCAGTCCCGCCCCCTTTCATGATGACGCCAGGCCCAGGAAATTAATCCCAATGCATTTTTCCCATAGACATTTCAAAAAGTATTTATTTAAAGACCTTTTAAGTGTCGTACGAAGCCAACTCGAGTCGTGACAAATCATGACAACAAACACAATATTTTGGACCAAACAAATAATTACAAAGAAGAAAAACAACAAAAAAAAGTGTTTCTTCTTTCTAATTCTTTGTTTGGCCCAAAACATTGTGTTTATTGTCATGATTTGTCACGACAAGAGTTGGCTTTGTCCGCGGCGTAAACGTCTTTAAATAAATACTTTCTGAAAAGTATATGAGGAAAATGAACGGGGATTTCGGGACTGCGACGCTCTATTAGTAGTACTAGATAAATAATATTAATAGATTTTGTGTAGAGGGAAAATAAGGAGTCTACCTGTAGACCTCTGGCAGACAGCACCAGGTGAAGGTTCTTTCTGGACCCAGAATCAGTCTGAAGAACCAGTTTCAGTTCCATTTGGCACCTTTATGTTTGTGTGTGTGGAGGAGGTGGCTGCAGATGGAATTATTTTCTGCGTTCCATTTCGCCAGCAGTTTGCATTCATTTGCAGCGGGGCTGTCACTTCTCTGCTTTTGTGTTGCTTTCTTAAGTAGCAGCCATTCAGGCTCTGTCTCATATCAGCATTGCTGTTGGCTCCTATTTATTGGTTATGTAGAAAAAAAGAAAGGAAAACGGTGATGGGAGGTAAGCGTGTTACATACAGTACAGTACAGTGCGTGCCTGCCTGCCTGCCTGCGTGCGTGCGTGTGCGTGCGTGCGTGCGTGCGTGCGTGCGTGCGTGCGTGTGTGTGTGCGTGCGTGCGTGCGTCTACACTTGTGAGGGCCAAATGTCCCCACAAGTAAAGTAGAATTTGAGAAATAGAAATTGCGAGGACAATTTTCCTGATCATCTCAAGAGAAATGTTTGTTTTATGGTAAAAACAATAAAAAAACGATTTGGCGGGATAGATTTAGAACCTGGAAAAGATTCGGGTTAGAATAAGGATTAGACATTTAGAGGTTAGGTTCAGTGGTTGGGGTTAAATGCATGCCTGATTTATATTTAGCTGCACGCACACCGGTGTCATGGACAAAAGATACAAAAAAAGGTGTTACCCTAACAATATAATGTTACAGTCCTCACAAGTATAGTAAGTAAGTGAGTGTAGTGTAGTGTAGTGTAGTGTAGTGTAGTGTAGTGTAGTGTAGAGTAGAGTAGAGTAGAGTAGTGTAGTGTAGTGTAGTGTAGTGTAGTGTAGTGTAGTGTAGTGTAGTGTAGTGTAGTGTAGAGTAGTGTAGTGTAGAGTAGTGTAGAGTAGTGTAGTGTAGTGTAGTGTAGTGTAGTGTAGTGTAGTGTAGTGTAGTGTAGTGTAGAGTAGTGTAGAGTAGTGTAGTGTAGTGTAGTGTAGTGTAGTGTAGTGTAGTGTAGTGTAGAGTAGTGTAGTGTAGTGTAGTGTAGTGTAGTGTAGTGTAGTGTAGAGTAGTGTAGTGTAGTGTAGTGTAGTGTAGAGTAGTGTAGTGTAGTGTAGTGTAGTGTAGAGTAGTGTAGAGTAGTGTAGTGTAGTGTAGAGTAGTGTAGTGTAGTGTAGAGTAGTGTAGTGTAGTGTAGTGTAGAGTAGTGTAGAGTAGTGTAGAGTAGTGTAGAGTAGTGTAGAGTAGTGTAGAGTAGTGTAGTGTAGTGTAGTGTAGTGTAGTGTAGTGTAGTGTAGAGTAGTGTAGTGTAGTGTAGTGTAGTGTAGTGTAGTGTAGAGTAGTGTAGAGTAGTGTAGTGTAGTGTAGAGTAGTGTAGTGTAGTGTAGTGTAGTGTAGCGCTTATTTATTTATTGGCTTCTGGCCTCAGTTCATGGAGCATGCTGACACGGCGGCCATGTTGCCCTGACACCGCACTCAGGGGGTGGAGGACAGACAGTGAACAAAGTGGGTCGAGCTGAAGACTCCCCATGGCTGCGTTCAGCCATGCCCTCGTTCCACGCTCCTATGGGGCGGCGCCAGGCCGACCACCACAAAGATTTTGGTCAGTGTTGCCAAGAACTCTCCCCTCCCACCCACCCACACACCTCCCCTTACACCCACTCACCCACCCACAAACCAACCAGGCATATTGGAACATGCCACACTGAACTTCATACTATGGGCATAAAAGAGTCACAGAGAGATGGCTACAGATACAGAAATATCCATATGGGCATACAAATGTGGGTCATGCATTTCCAAATTGCCGGTATTAACCCATTTTGACCTAAATGGTAAATGGTAAATGGTGCATTTATATAGCGCCTTTATCCAAGGCGCTTTACATTGGTGACCTGAGATCAGATTCTAAAAATGTCTTCTACATCCTGACAGTTTTCTGAAAAAGCTATGTTTCTATGTCAGTGGTTCTTCGATTTTTCAAAAATAGCAGACCTAAAGCTCATAGCGCGCCACTCGGTGGCTTGTAGATCTGCTATTTTTCAATAGCTAAAGCATAACATAATGCTAACACCAAAAGGGGTCCCCACCCAGAATGGGTTAAAAAGAAAATGCAAAAATAGCCGATCTACAAGCTGACTGCGTGTCACGCTTGGATGTGCTGTGAGCTTGTAGGTCGGCTATGTTTACACAATCATTAGGACAATTTCCTGTCCCGCGTTCACGTTCAAGTTCTTTGACAAGCCGTCAGTCTATCGCCGTAAAGCCTCAGTCACGGCATGAAGACTGAACAGCCTCCGTGACTGGCAGGTGTATCTGGCAGGGCCAATGAGGAGGCCCGCCGGCACATGCACAGTCGCAGATGCCTCAGTTACCTCGTTGCCTCGCTGACTGACAGGCGGACCGCACTAAGGAAACAGAAGCACGTACGCTTGGTCTGTTTATGGTTGTCTGTTTAAGGCCCTCCAGTGTGTTGGGAGGCCTGCTGTCCAGGCCTGCTGTCCAGCAGTCTGGACTTCTCACTCCTAGAGCTGACCACAGGGACCACACCCGTCTGTCCTCCATCGCTTGAGTTGAGTTGAGTGCAGGGGTGGCAAGTAACTAAGCACATTAACTACCAGTAAGACGCCTGAGGGCGAGAAGCAACCTCGCCCTAAAGGACAAGGTCACGTGCACGCATCTGCCTGGGCGACAGCAGACTGCTGGGTGAGCGCTGGCGCTTTGTGGTCAGATCAACATATGGCATGAATTCTGTACTGGCCATATATGGAGCTTGTCTTGAGTGTACAGGGTTTGATGAGGTCAGATCAACATGGAATGTCAGAACAGGTCAGCTCCATATATGGAGATCTAAGGGTGGCAGCGGGGGCAGTGTCTTGAGTGTACAGGGTTTGATGAGGGCCCAGGTAGGGCCGGGCCTTAATTTTCGGGCCTGTTGAGAACTCTAGGTTTTCGCCGGCTGCCTTAATAACTTTGGGGGCAGGCCCGTCTAGAGTTTAAATGGACAGGTATCAGTCAAAAACGGAGACATCGAAGAGGAAGGATGGATGGGGAAGGATCAACATATGGAATGTCAGAACAGGTTTAATATACATCCGTATATGGAGATCTAAGGGTTTGAGGTTTTAGGTCAGATGTAGAGTTGCTGGCCAATATTGATGACATCAGGGATCTCCATATATGGGCTTAATTACGACAGCAGGTCGCATTTACTATGACATCAGGGATCTCCATCCCTGATGATGTCACGTGATGTCACAAGATTATATCTTATATGGGGGCTTTCCAATGCATGGGGATGTTGAGTGATGCACTGATTGACTCACGGACAAAATAGTAAATGCGACCTGCGGTCGCAACTACTGCACTTAAGTACGTTTTTATTTTTTGAGTGGTGTAAACCAGTCCTACAACTGGCTTTGTTAGTTTGTCTGTCTGTCTGTTTGTACCAAAAAATGAGCATGGTTGCTATGGTCACCCAGTTCACACGGGTGTGATTTCATTACGTCAGACATTACGTCAGACCACAGCTATATAAGACCTTACACCACTCAGTTCACACGGGTGTGATTTTTCCTTTTTGAGGGGCGCTAGCCCCTCCTATGCCCAGCTTTGAGTGTTTGTGTAAACGCTGTTATGATATTAGCCCATGCACAGTACATCTTAGTCTATGTACTTGAACTTGATTGCGAATGCAGTGATTGCGAACGCAGTGAGCATTTACTATGAGACCCAGCAGATCATGTCTGTCTGTCTGTCTGTGTGTGTGTCTGTGTGTGTGTCACGCTGTAACACCACCCGCCCACCACCAGAGGGCGCAGCTGTATCACACACAAAACACACACACACACACACATGCACGCACACACACACACACACACACACACACACACACACACACACACACACACACAACTTAACTTAAAAAAAAACTTAAAAAGAAAAAACTTTAAAAAAAACGTAACTTAAAAAAACTTAACTTAAAAAAAATCTTTAAAAAAAACTTAACTTAAAAAAAATCTTAAAAAACTAAAAAAAGAGAACTTAAAAAAAAACCTTAAAAAAGTACGTAATTTATTCTAATTGTTGTTATTGCAATTTACGAGCTGCGTTCGCTTCCCGCGTCCACGCGTCTTACTTGTATACAGTGTACTTGATATGTGCCTGTACTGTAGCATACTTTATAGATAGGCTACGAGAGACATCTCGGCGGCAGCAAGGTCAGCCTTGCTGCAGTAGGCATGTTCTTCTGTCTCATAACTTATTGTCACGTCATTATGATCCAGCACTATCATAACAAACGCAATCATTGTGTAAACACAAACATTGAAGACAAAAGTGAGGACGCAAATTGTGATTGGCCAGAATGAGATGATGTATGATCATTAGAGTGCCCCCTCACTTCACACGGGTGTGATTTTTTTTGCTCCCTTGATTCCTCCCAGCACACATCGCTGTGTTGTCACTGCTGTTTGTATCTGTTGTAGTGTACTGAGTCACCAGAGAGGTGCCCCCACCACCAGGAGAACGTAGAGTATTACTGACTCACCAGAGAGGTGCCCCCCCCACCACCAGGAGAACGTAGAGCCTTTGTCCTACTTTGCTTTCCTTTATTTACCCATAGGGTAGAAGTGCTCATTCTCTGCTGTGCCCTTCCTGCACATAGACACACATTAAAAACCTGGGAGCTGACCAGCACAACCACAGGCCACTGCTGTGCCCTTCCTGCACATAGACACACACACACACACACACACACACACACACACACACACACACACACGTTAAAAACCTGGGAGCTGACCAGTACAACCACAGGCCACTGCTGTGCCCTTCCTGCACATAGACACACATTAAAACCTGGGAGCTGACCAGTACAACCACAGGCCACTGAGCAGCTCCACAAAAAAACAGACGGCACAGGGACGCTGTTTTTCCTCTTTTTTTGCGGATGGGTTCCCAGATCTGTGCCGTAATATATGTTCTCAAATGACTGTGTAAATTACAGTGGCATAACTGAAAACAGGTTGAAACTGGTCGCCTGTCCCTGGTCGCCCCTACTGTTGGCCGTCATGTAGATTACCTCAGCTCTAGCCTTTCGCCCACGGATGATAGTAAAAGCATCTTAATGTATAAGAAAACGTGCAGAGGCAGCAAGAACAGGAGTGCCCTGAAACGTATCATTAAATAGGGATGTGTTTATGACGGATCTGAAATGTGGTTTGTGCATGAGCCGCAGAGCCAGAGCCTGCTTTTCTAATGCTTCTTGCTAAAAGCTGGTTACAGGCCTCTTCCTGTCGCAGATCGATTATGGCGATACTGTCTATGTTTTTTCTGGTTCCTCAACTCAAAGCAAACTTGACCCCCTGTTTCATGCTGCATTGAGGTTCATAACCAACTCCCCCTATAGGACTCAGCACTGTGCTCTGTACGTACGCCCTAGTGGGTTGGTAACTTGGTACTCCTTAACCCATTTTGACCTGAGATCAGATTCTAAAAATGTCTTCTACATCCTGACAGTTTTCTGAAAAAGCTATGTTTCTATGTCAGTCGGTGGCGCGCTATGAGCTTGTAGATCTGCTATTTTTCAATAGTTAAAGCATAACATAATGCTAACACCAAAAGGGGTTCCCGCCCAAAATGGGTTAATGTCTCGCAGGTTGCTACATTGGTACATTCTCACTTATAAAGCCATTCTTGGTCATCTCCCACTCTACATTTTGTTCTAAATTTGAACTTGTTCAAAACTCTCTCAACCTCAGATCAAATGCTTGGCTGCGCTACGTCGTGCCCCCGACAAAATCTGAGGCTGGGAAAAAAAAGCCTTGCTTTTTTTGGACCCTGGTGTTGGAATGACCTACAGACCAGACTCAAACTGGACCCTGGTCTTAATGACCTACAGACCAGACTCAAACTGGCTTCTGTGATTCCCCTAGTGAGCTTTAAAATAATTGCCATGAGCACACCTCCCAAACACTGCTCCTGCTTTGACATATAGCAAATGTTGGTTCTCTTGCTTTTTAGTTTATTAGCACATTTTGTTGCTTAGTTTTTATATATTAGCCTTTATTGGTTGCGTTATTAGACGTTCCTGTTCTCCCTTTGA
>NC_136790.1:14382338-14426025 GCF_951216825.1 Electrona antarctica
CCCCTCCTTTACCCCTCCTTACCCCTCCTTTAGCCCTCCATACCCCTCCTTACCCCTCCTTACCCCTCCTTTACCCCTCCTTACCCCTCCAACGTCTGGCTTCTGAAATGACGTCATATGGCAGCCAAGTCTATGTACCTTTAATGTTTGTTTAGAGCAGTATATACATGCAGGAGTCTAGTCTATGTATCCCTTCACTTTACCTCAGTCCTCATTCTCTTTGTTGCACTCTCTTTGTTGCACCACGCACGCACGCACGCACGCACGCACGCACGCACGCACATGTGTGTGTGTGTGTGTGTGTGTGAGAGGGGCATGATTTCATGACTTCATCGTGCGACTGTGTTGCGGGCCAAAGCGAGTAGATCTGCAAGCTCACAACGCATCACACATCCGCAACAAGTTGTGAGCTCGTATTTCGCCTATTATCTCCGGACGATGGATATAAGAGAGAGGACACTCAGGACAGAAAGAGAGAGAAGACTTAAAGCTTAGAGAAAGAGTGGAAGACGGAGAAGGAGAAGGCGAGAGACATAGAAAGAGAGGACAGAAACAGAGAGAGAGAGAGAGAGAGAGCCTGGGCCTGAGATCGATGTGGAGTCTGCACACACAGAGAGCAGCAGCTGGCTGAAACGGAGTGATCGATCAGGCACAGAGCATTTACTCTGCCAGGCTGCTGGGCCTTTGTGGATGGAGATTATTTCTAAATTATTACAGGAGGCAGATGCTTGTCAGGAGATGCTCTCTGTCAAGGTTAGACTGCTGGAGTGCAGCCTTTCCCTCCCTCCCTCCCTCCCTCCCTCCCTCTTTCGTTCTTCTTGCATTTCCTTCATTTTCTCAATTTATTCCGCATTCCCTTTATCTTACACCCTTTACTTCCCTCCTTCACATTGCACGCCCTATCTGGTCCTCCTTATTTCCATCTTTCTTTCTTTTATCTCGCGTTCTCTCTCTGCCGCGTATTGGGTCCCTACGAAGAGATATGTTTAAGAAGTTATAGGTTAGATAAAAGGCGCAGATGGCGTAACCACTCAGGTAATGAGAAATGGAGAGTGTTTTCGCAGTAAATAGAGCTCACTGTGCTCACCACATACAAACCGCGGAGGGGCCACGCAGTATCATCTCAGACCATTATTGGTCTATTATGATACTGAATATATCAGCAAAATAATAAGAAAAAAAAGCCACGTTTGAAAAGCTTTATTCAAAATCCTTCTGTTCACTCTGAAAGCCTTCAAATGGAGTGTTTATTTCTTGCCCTTCAACCGTGCATGGGCGTCTTTGTGCTGAGGGCCTTTTTAAGAATAGATGGGGATTTTTGTTGTACTTTGTGTGTGTGTGTGTGTGTGTGTGTGTGCGTTGTTCATTCAGTGCCAAGTGTGTGTTGTACTAATGTCTGTCAGTGGAGTCGTGTATGTCTGCATGTTCAGTGTGCACGTGCACGTTGCACGTGCATGTCGGAATATGTATAGGGTTGTTAAACCCTATACATATTCCGTCGACCGGGGTCACCCAGATTACTTCTATATAGGCCCCTTCCTCCTCGTGTCCCTCTATGCCAAATCTCTTTAGCCGAAAATAGCCACAACTACAACAATGCATAGGGCGAGAGAGACACCATGCCACGGTTCATGTGTGAGTAGAACGGTAACGGTTTGCCTCGCCCTGGGCTCTATAATCTCTAGTAGAACGGTAATGGTTTGCCTCGCCCCGGGCTCCGCACCGCCCCGCCCCGCCCCGCCCCGGGCTCTATAATCTCTGTGTGAGTAGAACGGTAAAGGTTTGCCTCGCCCCGGGCTCCGCCCGCCCCGCCCCGCCCCGGGCTCTATAATCTCTTGTCCGATTCACTTTACCCTGACTGCGGACCTACGTTTTTTCTCCTTCTCTGGTCATCCCAAATTAGAGCGATTCCTCTTCCTCCCCATGACACACGGCAGGCTGCACCCCCCCCCCCCCTGTCTGTCTTCAATCATCCCACACAGATGTGGTGTGCGAGCCCATGCAGGCCTCTCAGTTTGACTGAAGAGTGCATCTTTTGATCGGGGCCTCTTTGTGGAGACGGCGGGATATTCTCGGCCATTGATCACGTTCACATGACAGCCACTCTGGGGGAGCCCCACCCCCGCGTGCGGATGTGATCAATGGGAGTTATGGATCTACTGTTGCGGAGGATTTATATCCCCGTTTGTTTATGAGGAATCACATTATAGCCTCTCCGACTTGTTTTATGTGTTATTATTTCAAGGACCCGCGGCCCTGCACCACAACCGCGGACTTCCCCCCCCCCCCCCCCCCCCCCCCCCCCGCGGACCCGCGGCCCTGCACCACCACCGCGGACCCCGAGTGGGTGATATTTGGTGATCCCAATCCACTTCTAAAAATGTCTTCTACATCCTGACAGTTTTCTGAAAAAGCTATGTTTCTATGTCAGTCGTTCTTCGATTTTTCAAAAATAGCAGACCTACAAGCTCGTAGCGCGCCACTCACATGCATGGGAAGAGAGAGATGGGGAGTGACACGCAGAAAAGGTTGTCGGGATCGGGATTCGAACCGGCGACACGCTTGTCAGGTTGGATTAGCAGCCTATAGGTGCCCGGACGTCTACTAAAACCAAGATTTGCTGTCAAAATCAACAGGCCGAACTGAACAGTGTCTGTCAAGTTTGGTGCAGATTGGAGTGTGACAGTGTGACTGTGGCCTCCGGAGGGCCTAACAAGGCTGCTGGGGGCCACACCTGGCACCTGGTGTGACTGTGGCCTCCGGAGGGCCTAACAAGGCTGCTGGGGGCCACACCCGGCACCTGGTGTGACTGTGGCCTCCGGAGGGCCTAACAAGGCTGCTGGGGGCCACAACTGGAACCTGGTGTGACTGTGGCCTCTGGAGGGCCTAACAAGGCTGCTGGGGGCCACACCCGGCACCTGGTGTGACTGTGGCCCCCGGAGGGCCTAACAAGGCTGCTGGGGGCCGCACCTGGTGTGACTGTGGCCCCCGGAGGGCCTAACAAGGCTGCTGGGAGCCACAACTGGAACCTGGTGTGACTGTGGCCTCCGGAGGGCCTAACAAGGCTGCTGGGGGCCACAACTGGAACCTGGTGTGACTGTGGCCTCCGGAGGGCCTAACAAGGCTGCTGGGGGCCACACCTGGCACCTGGTGTGACTGTGGCCTCCGGAGGGCCTAACAAGGCTGCTGGGGGCCACAACTGGAACCTGGTGTGACTGTGGCCTGCTGGGGGCCACACCCGGCACCTGGTGTGACTGCTGTCATGGCAGATCCCTGAGCAGTGTTTGGATTAGAGAATCAGATTAGAGCAACAGTGCGCCTCACAGGTCTGTTGCGTTTGTGATGTCCTCCGCCCACCGTTGACCCAAATATTAAAATTGCTTACATAATTTTAATATTTAATTCTTATGAAGGATTCATATAATGTTTTACCTTTAATAATGCAAGCTCATGTCCCACAGAATAGGGATGCTGCTGGGGTTCGGGTGTCGATATAATTCTATAACCTGATAAGGATGTTGTTACAATGCATAGAGCCCTATAGTACAGAGTATTTGGGCATACACGTCACATTTTGGAAAAACAAACTCCTCACAACTCTCCTAACTCATTGCAAATCATAATACGGTCCGTTACCCTCCAGTATCCCAGCTCATTACGATCACGGTACGGTCCGTTACGCCCCAGCACCCCCGCGGACCCAGAACGGCAGACAGACCCTCCATATACAGCCACGAGACACATCAACACAATCAAACTCACATTTGTTTTTCTTATTATTCAGATACTCAGCCGACGGACTAGAAGTTAAAGCATGCACTGCTGCCGGCACATTCACATTTAGAATAGTCTACTGGAACTTTAACCGCTTGGACCCCCTTATACTTATACAAAACCAACGTTTTGTTTTCCTTGAAAGTAAATATTTTGATGGCACGTAATTTAGCGGGAACCCCTTTTGGTGTTTTAACTAAGCATTATGTTATACTTTAGCTATTGAAAAATAGCAGATCTACAAGCTTGTATAGGTCTGCTATTTTTGAAAGATCGTGAAAATGCGACACACATCTTTGAATATATATTCTTTCAGAAGACTTATTTTGACGTCAGGCCTAAATGCATGGGTTAGACAGATGCTAGGTCCCCCCCCCCCCCCCCCCGCATTTTCAATGGAAAACATTGACTGATATAATATGAAATAACTATTATTCAAAGTATGTCCAGAACAGTACAGTATGTCTGTGCTGTACTGTATATAGGCCATTCCTCTGGTGTGAGTCGACGCCACGCCACAGCGCTGACTTGACGGTTTGCTTCCCTCAGCTCTGTATACAAACCGCTGCTCCAATTCCCTCTGCTGAGATGTACTGTGTATACCGTTGTTTGGCTGGATTCACAGCACCCGTTATTGTTTGCACTAAAAATCCTTCCTGTGTGTGTGCACGCGTGCGTGAACGTGTGTGTGTGCACGCGTGCGTGAACGCGTGTGTGTGCGGGCGCACACACACTAATGGCGGATTACCAAACGCCATCATCAACGTGTACAGTACTTTCATATGGTGTGACAGTATAGGTTCTCAAACGCCTTAACGCTGCATTTCTCTCAGCCACACGTCTCCTCCGGGAGACATGGACAGTATAGGAGGGGGATAGAAGAAGACAAAGAAAAGATTCATGACATTGATTATTATTATTATTATTATTATTGTCTCCACCAGGCCGAAGGCATGGGGAGAGAGTATGTTTTGCACTCCGTCCGTGTGTGTGTCCGTCCGTCCTTCCGTCCGTCTGTTACCAGCTAATCTCCGGCACCGTTAACCCGGTCGATGCCAAACTTTGCACACACACTCCCTGGATGCCAACGATGAACCTCTGCCCCACATTTTCCAGAACGGCCTGTTATAGCGCCACCATGAGGCAGCTTTTCACAGTTTTTACCTAAAACTGCACCGATCTGCGTGAAACGTTGCATGCACACTCCCTAGAGGCCAAGGACAAACCGTTGACCTGCATTTTCCGCATCTGCCTTTTATAGCGCCACCAGGAGGCCGACTTTTGTAAAACACATTTTTTGATATTACTCCTCCAGATTCTGTCCAAAAATCTCACAAATCGTTACACACTATCTCTATGGTCATGTGCTCAAGTCGGATCTGTCCGATATTTCATATTCCATCCTAATTGGCTATAATTAGCTTTCACAGTTTGCAAGATTGCCCCGTTTTGAACAAAAGCCTCAAATCATGAACGCAGCATGCAATTTACGTGAAATCTTTCACACATTTTCTTACTAGGCTGAGGAATATATCCCACCCTTTTCACATTGGCCTGTTATAGCGCCACCAACAGGTTGATTTTTGCAAAACACATTTTTGGAACAAAATGCCTCAAAAACATGTTTATATTAATCCTAAACATTTTGCCAAACATCTCACACAGTCCTATCCTCCTGGTGGAGACCTGTGCCCAGAAGGGCACTTTTTCTAGTTATTATTATTTATTGTTGTTATTAGTATTATTATTATTATTATCTTTTATTATTATTATTATTTTTTTAAGATAACACAAATTATTTTCAAATGGGGGCCAAATACACATTGATTTTGTGGTTCCTTTACATGGAAGAAGAAGAAGAAGAAGAAGAAGATGAAGATGAAGAAGAAGAAGAAGAAGAAGAAGAAGAAGAAGAAGAAGAAGAAGAAGAAGAAGGAGGAGGAGGAGGAGGAGGAGGAGAAGAGAAGACGTGTGGATGGAAGTAGAGAGAGAGAGAGGGTGATGAGAGGAGGAAGGGAAGTGAGGCAGGATTAATTGTTCACTCAGGATGAGGGGTGGGGGGAGGGGGGTTGTTGGTGGGAGATACGATCAGAATGTTTTAAAGCCTCCACATCTAATCCTGTCATTTCTTGGACCAGAATAATGAAAATGCAGAAATGATATCTCTTGGAGAACTGGAAGCCGAGCTAATCTGTTTGCCTGTAACGGGCATATAGCTGCTGACGTCTATAAGTGCTGTAGCCTACACAATGCACGCACGCACGCACGCACGCACGCACGCACGCACGCACGCACGCACGTACTTGTGAGGACCTCAACATTTTAGGACGCCGACGATTAAATTAACTAAACAGTAACATCGCCACACAGGGAGCACTCTAACCCCCAACCCCTAAAACTAACATCTAAATGTCTAATCCTAAACCTAACCATCTATAAAGAACCACAAAACAACCATTTCTCTATAGCGAGAACCAGAACAATGGTCCTCACAATACATATTTCTCATATTCTACTATACAGTACCTGTGGTGACATTTGGCCACGCACGCACGCACGCACGCACGCACGCACACGCACACGCACACTCTCTCACACATGGCGAATTGGAAAATAATGTATTTTCAATTGTACATAATATTTGTAATGTTTAATTTCATTGAACTTTATTTTTTTATACATCAATTATACAATTGTGGCTACTACTCTACTAATTAATCCGAATTAAGTTCAATGCATGCATGCACTCAGGTGTTACAAATGAAACCCTATAGTATTAGTTGACAATAGCAGTTCCACAAGCGCACAAAAGCTTTGTGAGTTTGTATGTACATCCGTGATTTCCTAGAGAAAAACCAAAGGAAGACAAGGTTTGACTTATACTTAAAGGTATACTGTACCATGTAACCTCTCTAGATTTCTGCAGAAGGGAGTTCCAACCGCGCCTCTAGCCTATTAGTCTAGTCGCCAGCCCATAGAGCCCCATTGTGAACCCGGACATGTTGAGTACACCAAGGTTTTATGTTAGAAATGTTTAGTATGGGTCCCCAGAATGTAGAAACTGCCGGATGCTAACTTGCATATGTTGAGCAATTTTCATAATTGGCATAATATGTGACCATACCAATTACAACTTATAGAAGGCAAAATATTCAAATTTTCATCATGCTTTATTTAGCATGTGATGTGTCAAACTAGGGGTTTTTCATGATGCTGAATCCATTCCAAGCATTAGTTTTGCAAAAAAACTCTCATTGGGCTAAGAACGGCCAATGCCGTCATCACAAATTGATGATGTCAGCACATTTGGGCAACTGGGCATGGCCGTTTTAAGCCCAACGAGTGTTTTTTATGCAAAACTAATGCTTGGAAGAGATTGGTCTAAAATTGTTTAAAACTAAGAGGTCCAATGAGGCACTGGAGCAGCTCAGACAATTTACCTGACGAAGATGTAACTGAAACATCGAAACGTTCGAAATGTATTTTGGTCAATAAGAATCTATGTTTTGGTTATTTATTATAACACTAGTACTTGAGCCAGCTAGGGCTTAATAAGTAGACACACCAGACCGAGTCAATGTGATTCACACTCCTGCAAACCCTTAGGGAATTATAGTATACATCAAAGAAATGTTTGACAAAGAAGCCACACCTTTTTTTTAAACAAGCCCCCAAAAAACGCAACCCGCAACTTTTTCCCCGCAACTCTAAAAAAAAACAAGCCAAAAGCCAAATTTCCACTCACAAATATTTACACAGGAGTTTCAAATAGAGCGTTGCAGTCCCGCCACCTTTCAGAATGACCACTCAGCTATGTGTGTCCCTGGCTGGCTGTGTCCCTGGGTCTGAGCACGGAAATAGCATATTTGCGCACGTGCGTGCGCACGCACGCACGCACGCACGCACGCACGCACACACACACACACACACACACACACACACACACACACACACACAGGCCAGGGAGGAGAGCTTGTACAGTACAGTATACAGTACGTAGAGCACCACTCACTTCAGACGGGTCTGATACATTTTCTTCTTTGTAATTATTTGTGTGGCCCAAAATGTTTTGTTTATCGTCGTGATTTGTCAGGAGCCGAGTTGGCTTTGTCCGAGGCTTAAAGGTCTTTAAATAAAAGACCTTGTTATAAACGATAGCCAAAAGGAACGGTTTTGGAAATGCTAGGTTTCCACCCGACAGTGACGATATAGTTTAGGGTTTAGGGTCATTTTCGATTTTAACCCATTTTGTTCTAAAAATGTCTTCTACATCCTGACAGTTTTCTGAAAAAGCTATGTTTCTATGTCAGTCGTTCTTCGATATTTCAAAAATAGCAGACCTACAAGCTCGTAGCGCGCCACTCGGTGGCGCGCTACGAGCTTGTAGATCTGCTATTTTTCAATAGCTAAAGCATAACATAATGCTAACACCAAAAGGGGCCATTATTTTAGGCTATTCAAAAACAGCAAATATACAAGCTTCATGTCGTTCTATGAACTTGTAGATCTGCTTTTTTTTTCATCTTGACTATGTGTGCAAATCTTTGAAATATGTATTTTTTCTTCTCAAATCGTATGGATCATATTTTGAGATGGGTGTCCGCTACCAAATGCATATATAATTCTGGGAGTCCTTGACATGAAAATGTTTGAGAACCGCTGACATAGAAACCACTGACATATAGAACCACTGACATAGAAACCACTGACACATAGAACCACTGACATAGAAACAATAGCCTCCATTTTTCAGAAAACTGCTAGGATTTTGAAGACATTTCTAAATCTTAATGGGTTAAAGTCAAACTCACACATGGGTACTATACTCACCACTGTTCTCTACGCAGGTGGCTGCTCTCTGTACCACTCTGACCCGCGTCTGTCATCCTCTCCATCACACCCGCAGCACTCGGCTCCTTCCCCAGTCCTATCTGTCAGAGACAGTCAAGTCACAGGCGTAGCTCAAGGCTTCAAATTTAATTTGGTTCCAACTCTACTGTAATTGCTTTGAGAGGCACCCATGTCTGCATGTTTTGCTTCGTACATGATAGTGGTTGATGGCAGGTGCGTGCGTGCGTGTGCGTGCGTGTGTGTGTGTGCGCGTGTCCGTCCGTCCGTCCACAGTATAGAGGAAATGTTCACACTTCCCATACCTTCTTCCTGCCACCGTCTGCTCCATTGATCCTTGCGACTGACGTTGTTCGGATTTCGGGAGATTAGCCGAGTATCCAACAAACTCTAGCAACAGGCGGGATTTACTAAAGAATTAACACGCATAGGCTAAACTAAATGTCCCAATAATCGCTTCTCTTACAAACTCAACGTGCATTTTATAAGGATTTATTAGCTCATTACAACATAAACACAAACAACATACACACTGGTTTGTTTCTCCCTCCCCCTGACACAGGTGGATACAGTACTCCGGATCTTCGCCTAATCTCCCGAAATCCGAACAGTTTTAAATCCCGCCTGTTGCTAGAGTTTGTCGGATACTCGGCTAATCTCCCGAAATCCGAACAGACGTAGATATGACAACCACACAGACCGTGGTCACTTGTTCTCATGTTTTTTTGTTTCCAGGCTTGTTTTTCTTGGCCACAATGTTAAAGATGGAGTGCCACAATTTTTGTATTTTTCCAGTTTGTCATGTGTCTATGAGGTGACAGTACTTCTAATTAGACACCCTGGAGTCGTTTTTATGTGCAATGGTGTATTAACTTTGTATTTAGGGTTTCTTCCTGGAGGCTGAACCCTTGACAGTCAAACGGGCCAATGAAATAAACAGTAAAATAGTGACATCACACTATCAGCCCCTCCCCTAACCCCTCCCCCTTTATCATACAACCACAGCTGTGGGTGCGGCTTCAGTTCAGTTGGATCACCACCCATCACCACCCACCAGGCAAACCAGGCATACTTAATGAACTGGTGGGCGTGTCCACATAAAAGCATGATTTGAACAAATACTGTACACTTTTTGGAAAAAGTTTTTCCTATATTATAATAAGACCTGATGATCATGTTTTAGGGTGGAAAAAAATTGTGGCACATTTTAATAGCATCTATAAACACATGTTTGCTTCATTGTCTACCCGGTATCCTATGGTTTCAAAGTAGGCCTAAAAAATTCATCATTATTTTGAGACAACCTTTAAAGGACCACTTCGCCACTTTTCAACCTATGTTCATATAATAGGTCCTCACTAATAATCATGATACAATGGCACAATTCTTTTCTACTCAGTCTGTGACTCATAGGAGGGCTGTGGGCAGTTCAGAAACCTGTCCACCAGTGACATCATCGTTATTTTTTTTTAAACAAGATCTTTTTACAAAAATGTTTAGATTTTTATTATCGTGAGACACAGTAGAAAGAAATTGTGCCATTTTATCATGATTATTATTGAGGACCGCTATTATATGAAGATAGGTTGAAAAGTGGTGAAGTGGTCCTTTAATGCTAGGCTCTTGTTTACCTGGGACCCTAGTGTCTTGAGGCACTACACTGTCTCTCTGCATTTGATGTGTGTGTGTGTGTGTGTGTGTGTGTGTGTGTGTGTGTGTGTGTGTGTGTGTGTGTGTGTGTGTGTGTGTGTGCGTGTGCGTGTGCGCGCGCATGCGCGTGTGCGTGCGTGAAAGAGAGCGAGAGAGATTGCAATTCTGAAGGGGTGCATGGACCTCAAAACAACTGCCCAGCAACACTCTGTCAGCGCTCAGCGGTACATGGTGTCAAACACCCGCCGCTGTCAGAGCCTGTCAGCACCCTGTCCTGTCCATGGGGTTTTTGTCAGTGCGACAACAGAACGTCCTAACAAGAAACACCGTCACAACCGTGTGAGGGAAGTATAATCCATTTTGACCTGACATCAGATGTCTTCTACATCCTGACAGTTTTCTGAAAAAGCTATGTTTCTATGTCAGTCGTTCTTCGACTTTTCAAAAATAGCAGACCTACAAGCTCGTAGCGCGCCACTCGGTGGCGCGCTATGAGCTTGTAGATCTGCTATTTTTCAATAGCTAAAGCATAACATAATGCTAACACCAAAAGGGGTTCCCGCCCAAAATGGGATAATCCATGCGGCTTCGTTGGCGAAAGAGAAATATCTCCCTCGCTAACTCCCCCCTCGTGACCTTTTACTTTTAATGTAAACGCTTTTCATTATTCTATCGGGAATCTGCGGCGAACACAGAGGGATGATTGAAGTAAAGGGCATGGAATTGGGTGGCAGAAATAAACAGTTTGCCCTTGAGCTGCAGGCAACGGCGCGGTGGCAAGGTGAGGTGAAAGGAGGGGGCTGTTAAGCTGATGGACTCAGATAACGTCCACGATGGCTCCATAGAAATACAAATAAATAAGAAAAAAGAGCAACACCGCCTAGCCCACCTCCTGCTTCCTCTATACCTCCTTACCTCCTCTCTCCTTCTCTTTCTCTGTCTCGTCTCCTCCCCTCTTCTCAGTGCGGGCGTTTCTCTCTCTCTCCGCCTTGGATAAACAATTTGCAAATAGACATTTATTCCAGTGTATTTATTCCAGTACATTCAGTGTACGGTATAGTTAGTTTTAGCCATAATAGATTCCATATATTTAACATGACATATTTTCATAAATATAATAGGCATTCTTGTCCATATGTTATTTTTCATTACATTTTTCCAAGCCTTTACTGACAGTGACAGCTAGTGAAGAAACTAAGGAGAGAAGGCAGAGGAATGACATGCAGCAAAGTCGTCCCAGCCTGGGAATCGAACCGGGGACTCACTGTCTAGCATTAGAGCTTAAGTGTAGGACACTTACAATAACTCCGAGCAGAGGGTGAACAGTATTCCCTAACACAGTGGTTTTCAACCAGTGGTCCATGAGGGGGTTCCAGGTGGTCCCCAGCTAAATGATGGAACGTTATAGTAACCAAATGGACCCTTATAAATCTTGAGAGTGTAGTCTCAAGAGATAAAGTATTGTTAAACATCTGCATTACTTAATTTGCAAGAAATCTACACAATGAAATTGTGGACAAAATCTTATCCAACGATAACAAAATATTCCTTAGTTTTGGGTGTGCGAACGAAGGCTAAATCTCGTCAAATGGTCGTCCGTGGCTCAAATGCTGACCTTGATATGAGAAAGGTTGAAAACCACTGCCCTAACGCAGGGGTTCTCAACCCGTGGGCCGCGACCCCTCGGGGGGTCGCCAAATTATTTTAGGGGGTCCCCAAATTATTTAAAAAAAAATATATATATATATATATTTATTTTTTTCACGATTTTTCAAAAATAGCAGACCTACAAGCTCGTAGCGCGCCACTCGGTGGCGCGCTATGAGCTTGTAGATCTGCTATTTTTAAATAGCTAAATTATAACAATGGGGGGGTCCCGAGACGTTGCCAAAGCATTTTCGGGGGTCCCCGGCCAAAAACGTTGAGAACCCCTGCCCTAACGGATGTGTGGCCATCTCTACTGTAGTTATAATAATTACATCTGTACATCAGGAGGGCGACACCGTGGACATAAAGCGATTGTACTTAAGCTTTAAGTCCTTGGCTTACAATTCAGTACAATACCAAATACTAGATCATCCATTTGAAATATGAAATGATGCACTCCAACCCCACCCCCCAAAATAAACTTTTCACCCCTTAACCCATTTAGGCCTGACGTAAAAAAAAAGAAAAAAAAAAAGAAGTCTTCTGAAAGAATATATTCAAAGATTTGTGCCACATTTTCACGTTTTTTCAAAAAATAGCAGACCTACAGGCTTGTAGCGCGCCACTCGGTGGCGCGCTATGAGCTTGTAGATCTGCTATTTTTCAATAGCTAAATTATAACAAAATGTTTAAAACACCAAAAGGGGTTCCCGCACAAAATGGGTTAAAATATTTAGCATATATTTATGCTGACTATTTGTGCTCCACTAACCAAGTGGTGTCTGGCGTCTGTGCCAGATAGAATATGTTAAGGACACACGCAGAATGCATGCGTGTGTAATTGATTGCATGATGATTTACTGAGTGCTCTTTGGGGCTCATTATGCATGTGTGTGCGTTGTGTGTGTGTGCGTGCGTGCGTGCGTGCGTGCGTGCGTGTGCGTGCATACGTGTGCGTGCATGCGTGTGCGTGAATTTTTCCGTGTGTTTGTGCATGCATGTATTCAAATGTGTGTGGAGTGTGGGTGGGTGGGTTTAATATGTGAACAGTGATGATTGAGACGGCATGACATGCGCACACACACACGTATGCACGCACACGTATGCACGCACACGCACGCACGCACGCACGCACGCACGCACACACGTGTGTGTGTGTGTGTGTGTGTGTGTTGTTTATGCATATGAACGCAGGCACAATCCCACGCATGGCTTTTGTCCAAAGAAGGGTTGCGGGGGGGGGGGGGGGGGGGGGGGCTTTCATCCGGCTTCCATCGTGTGCCAGACGATGGGTGCATTGTGTGTTGCGTGTGCACGTGCGGAGCGTGCGTGTTCAACAGCCTGTGTGCACTGCCTTCATCGCAGTATATGTTTACCTGTGTTTCCTATCCAAATAAATGTGTGGGGAACAGATTACAATTAATGCAACTCAAAGCGCTGTCACGTGTGTGTCACATAGTTTCAGGCGTCACTTCAGCCCCAGTTCCCCCTGCCTTCTGTGCGTGTTTCCGTCAATGTGTTTCTCATGACATGCCTTAGCCCCCCCCGGACCCCCCATGATTTTTATCCCCTGTTAACTCTGAGAGAGAGTAAAAAAGGAACATTTGTACACTCTCAGAGTTACAGACCCATTATGTTCAGAACCATTTGGTTCCTAACTATCAATCATTTAGCTGGGGACCCCCTGGAACCCCCCTCAAGGACCCCCTGGAACCCCCCTCAAGGACCCCCTGGAACCCCTGGAACCCCCCTCAAGGACCTCAAGGACCCCCTGGAACCCCCCTCAAGGACCCCCTGGAACCCCCCTCAAGGACCCCCTGGAACCCCCCTCAAGGACCTCAAGGACCCCCTGGAACCCCCCTCAAGGACCTCAAGGACCCCCTGGAACCCCCCTCAAGGTCGGACCATTATAGTTCAGAAACGCACAACCACGAGAAGTCCACATTTACGTTGCTTCAGCCAAACTATTTGCACTAATAATGCAGATGACAGGACGTTTGAGTAGTGAGCACTAGAGTTCTCAATCTCTGCCCGAACCAGACCCTACCCGACCCGGCCCGACATTTTCGGGTAGGGTATAGGGCCCAAAATGCACGATAATTAGTCGGGCCGTGCCGAGCCTCTGGCTCTGTGATTTTCTGTGATTTATTTTTATTTTTTATTTTTTTAATATATTTTATTATAACAAAAATAACAATTCTGTTGTTCGTTAATGTATTTATTTAATATGAAGAGGGCCGAGCTGGTGAATGTTGGCGATTAACTTTTACAGTTTAGGCTATACTATTATGTGACTGAACTGGTGGAGGAGGAGGCGATACTCAGCAGCAGCACCAGAGAAGTGACAGAATAGAACGGTGGTGGTTGAACTTGCTACCGCTGTCTGGCCTCTGGTTTGCCAACCAAATGAGCTGCTTAGTGCTCAGCATCAACTATATAATTTAAGTTAACTTGCCATATGCTTAAATGTTTTATAAGACCATCGATTCATCCGCAATAGCTTGTTTTGGAAACGTTGGGGCTTAACGAGACACTGCTGTCTCGTTGAACCCAGCTGGGTGAATAAGCTAAATTAGGCTACCTAATCAACGCCACCACGGTAAATGCTCCATATAACTATGAAAGCGCTAATGTTCACTGCATACACGTAATATAGTTACATGATGACCAAGCAATGTTACAGTCCACTGTAGGCTACAGCTATTTGGTTTCCAAATCGTAGCGCAGCTCGCTGTACAGCTTTTCCCCATCGTAGCGCAGCGCGCCTTGTTGTGCCCACTGCCCAAAATAAAAGATCTGCAAGCTGTCGACACGCAATCGAGCGGCATGTTGATTGTTTGTATGTCTGTTCTTTTGGTTAGGCAACGCACATTACGCGTGGTATGTGGGTTTGAGAGGCAATGATTAATGTAAACTACAGTATACAGTAACCTAGTAGATTATAGCCAAGTTTACAGTTGTCATAATATTGTATAGCTCTGTTCGGGACTGTTGCACAACGGTGAATGATGAAAAAGTTGCTTTAACGGGACAGTATTGGACTACTTCAGAGGATCGCTGCTACTTTGATTCAGAAGATGTTTACTCACCCCTGGAAATTGCTGGAAACCATTAGAATGTTGGAAATGGAACATTATCAGCCAATTAACGTGAGTTACATAAATGCTTTATTTCGGCGACTATTAGTCCGTTCTCTGACACACTCGTCTCAATAACATTTGAATTGATCCACGGCGCCAGGCGCCGCGGCCATATAGTGGCATTTTTCTTTTTCCTTTTTTTCCCCCTTTTTTTCACTCGGTTTTCGGGCCTAACATTATGGTAATTGTTAGGGTTGGGCCGAGCCTCGGGCTGTCCCAGTTAGGGTAGGGTAGGGCCGGGCCTTAATTTTCAGGCCCGATGAGAACTCTAGTGAGCACCTCAATAAGAGGTTGGAACAGTGTGCATCACACTGTGTGCAAGACAATGCCACGTACATGATATCCAAAGCGCTCCTCAGCTCAAAAGGCGTTCTCTATAGATACTGCCCTTAGACAGCAGACTCCATTTGAACGGACCCCTATTAGGAGAAGATCGAGAGCAACGTGGGCCGAAAACCGGTCAGTGTCCTTCAGCGTTTTTATTGTTTTTAATCATTTATATGATGTCCCTGAGACATTAAAGGATTTGAAGTCTTTATTCTTGCTCGACTGGAGCGTGCTGGGCAGTTCGCCCCAGCAGGCTTCCTTTTCATCTAAGTCTTAGATGAAAAGAAGTGTATTAGACAAAGTATTTTTTGTTAGATAGATTATAGATTTAGTACAGAATTATATCTCTTTGGAGCTAACATCCTCCTTGTAGACCGGGGGTCTTTGTAGGGTGACCAGGTGCCCCCCTCTACATGGGACAGTCCCTCATTTCTGAGACTTTTCAGGCATCCCGCAAATTAAGACCCTATCCCACATTGTGACTGGCAGGCATGGCCGCATCACTCTCTTTTCCGGAAAGACGTGTTTTAACTTTTAAGCATGTTAAATAACATGCAGCATCAAGTCGGCCATGCCACGCATGACCAACATTATATGACATCAAGGCATTTAATAGCAACTTAACCCATTTTGACCTGAGATCAGATTCTAAAAATGTCTTCTACATCCTGACAGTTTTCTGAAAAAGCTATGTTTCTATGTCAGTCGTTCTTCGATTTTTCAAAAATAGCAGATCTACAAGCTCGTAGCGCGCCACTCGGTGGTGCGCTATGAGCTTGTAGATCTGCTATTTTTCAATAGCTAAAGCATAACATAATGCTAACACCAAAAGGGGGTTCCCTCCCAAAATGGGTTAAGTACGTTTTCAGAAATGTTTAGAAATTGTGGATGTACAAGCTCTCAACGGTGTCGGCACTGCAATGTGGTTAAGAGCTTTTAGATTCTGCTATTTTCACTATGTTTGAAATATAGGGCTTAAGTGGTTAATTCATCAAATACTGTATGTTGGTCCCCCCCCCCTGCCCCCCCCCCCCCCCCCCCCCCCCCCCCCCCCCCCCCCCCCCCCCCCCCCCTGTCCAACCGGGAAACTCCCCCTGTCAGGTAAATAGAAGCGGCTTGAACTCCTCATGCATAGAAGGAAGCATGAGGTCAGTCCGTTGCTCTCCCCAGGTTAGCAGTGGGCAACGGTGGCCTAAGGGTTAGAGGAGCGCCCTTGTTGTCGAAAGGTTGCCGGTTTGATTGGTCATCACTCACCCAACACCTCTGAAGTGCCCTTGAGCAAGGCACTGAACCCCCAACTGCTCCAGTGGAGCTGCTTAGTGGCCAACAGTATAAGACTGTGGTTGTACTGGTCAGCTCCCAGGTTGTAATGTGGTGTGGGGAGTGGCAGCAACCAGGATTACACAATTGACACTGGGTGAAAAGAAATGGGTTACAAAAATTGTGGGATCAAAATTAAGTAAATACAAGTACTGTACTCCAGTACAGCTACTCAAGCAAAATGTACTTAGTTACAGTCCACCGTGGTCCCATATCTCCTCTCACACAATGTCAATGTCTCGCTCTAGTCTAATCTTTGTCCCGTCCCACTTGTCGATACTTCTGTCCCTCAAAATGAACAGTTTGGATCTGGTCACACTAGGTGTTTGTGACGGGGGTTCAGGGGTTACCCGCAAAATTAAGTTAATATAGCAAAAGTTAAATGTGGCTTCAAAATCTGTTTTACACTTTAACCCTATCTATACACATTGGCTATTTGTAAATAGCCGATCTACAGTAAGCTCACAACGCTATGTGTTGAAAAGGTTGAGAACCACTACCGTAAAGGACCCCTGTGGTGCTGCGGACCCCATGTTGAGCACCAACGAGCGAGCGGCCATTGTGTCTGGCACAACCATGCACCTGCATGTTAACAAATATAACAACAGTCTGAAATAGCCGCCAGGTGTCCACTCTGCTTCTATTGTAATGTCACTAGCGGATTCTTTTTTTTTTTTTTTTTCTTTCCTGAATCGTGCTCGTTCCAGTCAGTGGCTATTCATTTTTCTCTGTCTCACAAGGTCAATGCCTCTGGGGGGTGGGGGGGAGGCTGCCGTGTAAAGAAGCAGGCGTTGCTTCCTTTATTTTTATGTTTTTTCATGTTCCCTTTGGGTTCTCTCTCTCTCTCTCTCTCTCTCTCTCTCTCTCTCTCTCCCTCCTGGTTGGTGCCAGTGACAGCAGGAGAGGCCGGGCACCACTGTGGGCATGTGTGTTAGCCCATTTTGGGCGGGAACCCCTTTTGGTGTTAGCATTATGTTATGCTTTAACTATTGAAAAATAGCAGATCTACAAGCTCATAGCGAGCTTGTAGGTCTGCTATTTTTGAAAAATGACTGACGACTGACATAGAAACATAGCTTTTTCAGAAAACTGTCAGGATGTAGAAGACATTTTAGAATCTGATCTCAGGTAAAAATGGGTTAGTAACTGTCAAACAATGGAGAGTGAGCCCAAGTAAAGCAGCCTGCCTCCACATACATGTCACTGCTTCTGATCCATGGTCACCGCAACCCCCCCCCCCCCCCCCCCCCCCCCCCCTCCACCCTCACTCATAAAATGTGTTAACTAAACATGTGTTAACTAAAATCACTGTGTGTGTGTGTGTGTGTGTGTGTGTGTGTGTGTGTGTGTGTGTGTGTGTGTGTGTGTGTGTGTGTGTGTGTGTGTGTGTGTGTGTGTGTGTGTGTGTGTGTGTGTGTGTGTGTGTGTGTGTGTGTGTGTGTGTGCGTGCGTGTGCGTGTGCGCGCGCGTGTATGCACGCACACACGTCTACGCGGTACGTGTGTTTGTGTGTGATAGTTCTTACTTTTAGCATTCAACCCATGGGAGCTTTTAATTGAATTTGCAGCACTAGTTGCTCATGCAGTGAATGATAATGACAAGGACAATGACCCCGGCTGTCTACCAGGACTTTGTTCTGTGCTGTGATCATTCTGCCACTTAGCTCCCACCACCCTGCGCTTTAATGAGGGACACGTCTGGCATGTAGAAACCATGCATGCACAATGTTCAATACAAAAAAAAATAATAATAATTCCAATTAGGAAAGAAATAATGCAGTTATTATTTTCTGGCAATATTTATTTCAGTGAAATAATAGATTGGTGGATAATAATGGCTCCGATGGCATGGCTGCTTGCAAAATCCTATCTGTATAAGTAAGGCCGAATGAAATCCACCAAGATGGAAGGAAGCGTGGCACTCCAAGATAAGTTATCCATTTGCTTTTATCTGACGGTGTTACTAAGGATTCATCACAGCAAGTTCAAAACTTTTATTAAAAGCTCATAGCGCGCCACCGAGTGGCGCGCTACGAGCTTGTGGGTCTGCTATTTTTGAAAAATCGTAAAGATGCGGCACACATCTTTGAATATATATTCTTTCAGAGCAAACGTTTTTTTTATTTCGACGTCAGGCCTAAATGTGTTTTGCCAGATATTTGGGGGCCCACTTGCCATTATGTTTTCGGCCCACCAAGTCGCTGATCTACAGTATATTATAGGCTGGGGAGTAATCTGGTTTAACGCTCTAATGATCAAGGTCAATTATTACCTTCAGGCGACTCCTGAAACAGTGCAGCTGATCTAATATCGCTATTAGTGTTGTGAGCTTCTAGATCTGCGATTAAAAAAATAAAACTTTAAAAGATACATGTGCAATATTTTTAAACACAAATCTTGTCCCTGACACAAATAATATATTCAGATGATATAGATTGTAGATCTTCTATTTTTGCTTATTTTGTGTGATACTGTAGTGTGGCGAAGTAAGGCATTAACCCATTAAAACTGGGAAAGCATCTGTCATTTTAGACTTTTGCGTCGGCTATTTTTGAATATTTTTGAAAAATGTGAGAACTACTGAAAATGTGCGAGAACTCCTGATTTAGAATGCATCTGTAGACTCCAGGTTCAGGTCTTAACACTCCCAGTCCCGGCAGAGTAGCTCGCGGAGGAACGGATTGTGTGGCCCTGTTTTTTTTAGGGGCGACTGTGGCTCAAGAGGTAGAGCAGGTCGTGGGTCGGTGGTTCGAATCCCGGCTCCTCCTGTCTACATGTCGAAGGGTCCTTGGGCAAGACACTGAACCCCAAATTGCTCCTGATGTGCTGGTTGGTACCTTGCATGGCTTCCGCAGCAATCGGTGTATGAATGTGTGTGTGAATGGGTGAATGTAATGCACAATCTATGTAAAGCGCCTTGGATAAAGGCACTATATAAATGCACCATTTACCATTTACTTTTCTCTAATGGGACTGATCGAGGGTAGCTACTGGGACGTAATTTGGGACTTGATCACCCCGGCTGGGTCACCTGAGTGAGGGGTTAAGATGTTTGGAGACCTGAAACCCCGATGACCTTGGGATACATCACTGAGGATATGTCCCAGGTGCATCCATGCGATGTATTTTTTTTTTTTTTTAGTGCTATACCTCTCAATTAAAACCGCAGGAAAACGGGATACATTTTGTGACAGCGGCCGTTGCTGGGCAACGCCTTGCTCAGAGCTCCCAGACATGGTTTGCGCACGCGCACAGCCATTCACTTCCATGTTTACGCGCCGACAAAACGTGCTATTATCTCGAAATCTACGGTGGTGTCCATGGTTTTGATCAGAACGCAGATGTTATGTCTTCATTTCTTATTTAACCAAGCATCTTGTTTGGAATATTAACGCTTCTAAAGAGAGACCAGCCTTATTAGCGCAAGGTAGTAATGAAACATTATACCTCCCGGTTTTGGGGGGGGGAAATGTAAGGCGGGGCTTTTCAGAGTAAAATCTGCCCATCTGTGTGGCACTCTAGCGCCTTTATTCTGAAAAATTCCCCACCAAAAGTAGTGTTAAATAATGGGTTGAAATGCGGGAGATATCAGGTTTCTGGCCGCCAGCAACAATTTGTGTTGTTTTTTTTGGGGGGAGGGGGGGATTAGGTGGGTTTGGGAGGGGTATACAAAGGCGGGGGGAGGGGGGATTATCTCAGCAACGTGCTACAATAGACGTAGATGTGCACATCCCCTGATTTAACGTCCGGGTCCCTGCCACGGGGTGCCGCTTTGGATCTCTAAACAATGGCCCTGCGTCCCACCCTTCCACGCGTCTCCTCTGTCAGCCCTTCACTAATAAGGACTACAATGCCCAGCTGCCAATGGCTAAGCGACCGGGGACCAGGAATTACGGGTCATTATTTCCCCTCATTATGGAATGTTCCATTGTTTTTGACCACTGTGAGGAGAAGAGACAGAGAGAGAGGGAGAGAGAGAGAGAGAGAGAGAGAGAGAGAGAGAGAGAGAGAGAGAGAGAGAGAGAGAGAGAGAGAGAGAGAGAGAGAGAGAGAGAGAGAGAGATGCAGTAGCATTGTTATTGTTTTCACTCTCCTTGGGTAAATAGCTCAAGTGAGCGTTCAAGAGTGCCCTGCTGTATATAGAAAAAGCAGGCAATTATACGGCTATATAGCATAAGGGTTACGCTTTCTGAGGAGCTTCAACAGCTCAGAAGTGTTTGGAAGTTGGTCCGTTGCTCTTTCAGCAGAACAAAGACAGCGACGGTGG
The DNA here is from genome assembly GCF_951216825.1 of Electrona antarctica. NCBI lineage: Eukaryota > Metazoa > Chordata > Actinopteri > Myctophiformes > Myctophidae > Electrona > Electrona antarctica. The sequence goes on from NC_136790.1 coordinate 14,403,311, forward strand.
CTCAGGGGTAGAGTGGCTGGATGGCAACCGCAAGGTTGCCAGTTCAAACCCAGGCTCCCCCAGAGTTGGTGTCGAAGTGTCCTTGAGCAAGACACTGAACCCCTAATTGTTCCCGATGTGCTGATTGGTGCCTTGCATGGTTTCCGCTGCCATCGGTGTATGAATGTGTGTGTGAATGGGTGAATGTAATGCACAATCTATGTAAAGCGCCTTGGATAAAGGCGCTATATAAATGCACCATTTTATTTATTTATTTTATTTTTAAAGCCATGGAGCAGGCCTGCAGCATGTTGTACGTATACGTCCAATTGTCCAAAAACTAACTTTTCAGTAAAAAATAACTTGTGTTCCAGTGGATCCAAGGTAGTTATTATTTGTAATCAACCCCTATTTCTCTCAAATGTTAGTTATGCCCACACACATTTGAGTGCTTCCCTCCCCTGTATACATACACGGACCAATTGAATTGGAAAAGTGCGTGCTGGGTTCATACTTTTCATTGGTTTAATATTTCTACAACCCACAGGCATACTTCATTCTTGAGCCTGTAGATTGGCTATTTTTGCTACCACACGCTTGTACAACAAAGTAGGGCAAAAAGTTGAAATATGGAGATACAAGTTTTCTGCCCGACAGGGACGATATGATACTGAATTTAAAAAAGTGGCAGAGAGATAGGATGCAGCTATAATATGGCGACGTGGGGGGGGGGGGGGGACGACGACAAAGTGAAAAAGGAGAGTTTGTAGTCTGAGAATGTCTTTAAAATTCTGGAGAGTAGGAAGGTCCTCTCCATCTGTTATTGTGGGTGCGGTTCTGACTCAGTGGTTTCTGTGATTGGCCCTAATCCTGGCAGCCAGAGTGGCAGAGACAGACTGAAGAGCTTAAAGCAGACAGACTGCTCTCACTCTTGACAGGCTCCACTGGCTGAGAGGCTGTGCTGATGCTGCCTGCAGGCCACCAACCGCTGTTACACTGGTCCACTGTCTGCTACTCAGACCGCTGCCCCCTAATGGACAGATGGCTGCACTGCACGGCAACTGCAACGCCGGCCATCCTTCAGGGCAATCATCCCAAGGACAAGTTAGGAGAGAGACTCTAAGTTAGGGCAGTATTATGCGTGTCTTAAGTACCAGGTCTTATTACTTAACTTAAGACCTGGAGGTGTGATCAATGCCATTTGGCTATTCTGAGTGGCCAAACAGCATTGACCACGCCTCCAGGTCTTAAGTTAAGTCATAAGACCTGGTACTTAAGACACGCATAATACTGCCCTCAGTCTCATCCTGTGGGCCGAAGCCCCACTGGTGGGCCGACTAACTGGCAGAACACTACGACTGTAATGATAACTTAAGAAAGTGAAAATAGCCGATATGCAAGCTCACAACCTGTGGCATTGAGAGATGTTATGAGCTTGTAGATTGGCTATTTTCACTAACAAAATATACAAGCAATTATGAAATACTCTATGGGTTACAAGGTTTCTGCCTGACAGTGATCCTATAATAAAATGGGTGTGCTGCTGGTAGATTCGGTCAAATGATCACCGTCCATTACCATTCATACATATTCACATCAAATGATCACCGTCCATTACCATTCATACATATTCACATCAAATGATCACCGTCCATTACCATTCATACATATTCACATCAAATGATCACCGTCCATTACCATTCATACATATTCACATCAAACGATCACCGTCCATTACCATTCATACATATTCACATCAAATGATCACCGTCCATTACCATTCATACATATTCACATCAAATGATCACCGTCCATTACCATTCATACATATTCACATCAAATGATCACCGTCCATTACCATTCATACATATTCACATCAAATGATCACCGTCCATTACCATTCATACATATTCACATCAAATGATCACCGTCCATTACCATTCATACATATTCACATCAAATGATCACCATCCATTACCATTCATACATATTCACATCAAATGATCACCGTCCATTACCATTCATACATATTCACATCAAATGATCACCGTCCATTACCATTCATACATATTCACATCAAATGATCACCGTCCATTACCATTCATACATATTCACATCAAATGATCACCATCCATTACCATTCATACATATTCACATCAAATGATCACCGTCCATTACCATTCATACATATTCACATCAAATGATCACCGTCCATTACCATTCATACATATTCACATCAAATGATCACCGTCCATTACCATTCATACATATTCACATCAAATGATCACCATCCATTACCATTCATACATATTCACATCAAATGATCACCGTCCATTACCATTCATACATATTCACATCAAATGATCACCGTCCATTACCATTCATACATATTCACATCAAAGCGAAAGTATAACATCCCATTAAGACCTGAGGACGATCCTTGGCACAAAACATTTTTAGAGAACATTTTAGAGACGGCCAAATGCATATACATCTGGGGTCCTTTTTTTGAGAACCACAGCTAGTTATCTTGGTTCAGCAGTTCAGCAGTGCCAGTATTGTGACGCACTGCACCCCTCCCAAATTACACACACACACACACACACACACACACACACACACACACACACACACACACACACACAGGCAGGCGTGGGAAAAAGGTGCCACTACGCGACAGGAAATTGTCACGGCATTAGCGTTCACATGCTAATCAGGCTACTCCAAAGCTCATGATATTGATGTAATCAAAATGAGATTATACTGTGGCAGCAATCAGCTAGTCTCGCTAATGTATTTACCGCTAAAGAACTGACAATTAAGATGACTGACTTGCATATAAAATAAGTCTGTTGTGTATTGTCATTGTCGACCAGACACCTTGTACTGTATTATCTCTATTATATTTTCATTTCATTTTTTTGTAAATTTCCCTACTTGAGAGTGTCATGCAAAAGTTATGTGACGAGATGCGTCGAGTTGTCCATAAGAGACATTTGTTGTCTCCCCAGGTCCCAAACTAGAGTCCTTCAACTTATTGCAATTTGTAGCAAAGGTAGAAATATTATAAATATTATACCTTAATTGTCAAATGATCATGTAATGATCATGTGCACTTTATTTTACTTAAGACCATTTTTTAAATATTTTAATTAACAATGTGGACAAAATAGCTGAGGTGCCCACTTGACCTGTTACCATACATAGTTACTTTCCACCTCTGGTATACACAGGCAAAATACTGCGTGCTAATCTAACTCTCTATAGGTCCATGTAAAAACAGACCCTTACGGGTCCGTCATGCACTCAGGCTTAGATGTGAACCCAGAATGAACTGTATATATAGGGTTGCTTGGAGTGTCCCTCTGGGTTACAGAAGGAACCCAGAATGAACTGTATATATAGGGTTGCTTGGAGTGTCCTTCTGGGTTACAGAAGGAACCCAGAATGAACTGTATATATAGGGTTGCTTGGAGTGTCCCTCTGGGTTACAGAAGACACCCGAGTGTTGTGTTGAGTGTCCTTTGAATCCTCCCAGTCCAGCAGAAGGCCCTATACTGTGGGATCTTACACCATGATTTAAAGAGCGATTACAAGCCAGACTGGGCCAAGGCCACTGATGTTGACGATAGGCACTGGTAGGGCAGGCCGTCAGTCGCTGCATGGTGACCTACATTTACTCTGTGCTTGGCTTCAGAACGGTCAGTGGTTCATTTACTCTGTGCTTGGCTTCAGAACGGTCAGTGGTACATTTACTCTGTGCTTGGCTTCAGAACGGTCAGTGGTTCATTTACTCTGTGCTTGGCTTCAGAACGGTCAGTGGTTCATTTACTCTGTGCTTGGCTTCAGAACGGTCAGTGGTTCATTTACTCTGTACTTGGCTTCAGAACGGTCAGTGGTTCATTTACTCTGTGCTTGGCTTCAGAATGGTCAGTGGTTCATTTACTCTGTGCTTGGCTTCAGAACGGTCAGTGGTTCATTTACTCTGTACTTGGCTTCAGAACGGTCAGTGGTTAATTTACTCTGTGCTTGGCTTCAGAACGGTCAGTGGTTCATTTACTCTGTTCTTGGCTTCAGAACGGTCAGTGGTTCATTTACTCTGTTCTTGGCTTCAGAACGGTCAGTGGTTCATTTACTCTGTGCTTGGCTTTAGAACGGTCAGTGGTTCATTTACTCTGTTCTTGGCTTCAGAACAATCAGTGGTTAATTTACTCTGTGCTTGGCTTTAGAACGGCCAGTGGTTCCCAACCGTTTCTGGATCAAGGGCCCACTTGAAAACCCAGTGGACCCAGTGGTGTAAGTAAAAAAAAAAGGGTATTTTGGTCTATTGTGGAGTTTCATTAGAGCCGACTTGTGGGGTCACATTGACTCAACTACTGTAGTTTCTTTTTTAATTTTGAGGTAATCTTTTTCACTTTCTTCAGTATTTCCAATTTAGATAGAATTCTAGATAGTGGTATTGATACTTCTTCCATGCCGCATACATTTTTAGAACATGTTTATGTTCATGATCAATCAATGGATTTTGTTCACCTACCCACAGGTTGGTTCTAGGGTTCAACACCCCTGATCCGCTAGCCTTAGCTGGGCCAGTCAGATCTGTCACTATTAAAATGTTTGGTTTTTAGGGAGTCTCTGGACAAATCGGAATGTGATCCTGTAGTTTATTGGACGTATCTGACTGGACGATTTTAAAAGTCCTACATTCAACTTTCCCCATATTTTTGTTTTGTTTTTTGGGCTCCCCTACAGTATGTGTCCCCTATTTTTTTTAATGTACAGTGATCTCACAACAGGTCAACTGATTTGGTGCTACTCGTGAAGTCATAGGTATCTCTCTACTTTAGTTTGTATTACCCCTATTATAATGAGTCAAAGATGTTGGAGGGGAGTAGCTGGGAATGGGATTATGGTGTGGGGGATACAATTATTTGCATACACAGCGCCCCCACCACATCAGGACATTGTGGTACTGCAGCTAAAACTGCTTTAAAAGCCAGACAGAAATGACATGGACTGGTTATATCAGAGTGGTGATTTTTGCTCAAACATTTTTAAATATGTTTGAAGGATATGATTAAATATTAAAAACTGTTTTAAAATGCATGTTATAGTTCCTTTAAAAGTATGGCTGCAGTGTTGCTCTACACAGACTGCCTGCTATGGACTCATAAATAGGAAAAAAAAAATATTGTTGCTCTCGGGCAAAAACCTTGAATCATTCTCTATTATTACACTGTCTGTACAAAAATAATTGTGACTAAATAATTAACTACGTAATTGGATCCATTGGAACACACATTCTTTTTCCCCATTTCATGAAAAGTTAAGTGTTTGTACTGGTTTCTGTGATACTGATACATACTGTCATAAGGTTTCTGTGATACATACTGTATCAGTGGGTATATAAACAATTTTATGTTTTATATCACGCAAAAATAAATGAGATTGTACCTATCTTCTGCACACCGCGGGGGGGGCGCCCACCCCAGCGTGACGCAGTGCCGCCCCTGGTGGGCTGTCATTCCCCCAGAAATAACATGACTTTGAGTGATTAAACTGCTCCGCGCCAGAACAGCACAAACTGAACAGTTATGAATATTATAGATCCTAATCGCCTCATGCTGAGCTTTTCACTTCGTCGTCTTTCCCCCCCCCTGCCTCTTGTCTCCTTGTCTTGCGGGGCTCACAGTCAGAAAGCAAAGGCCTTTTTCCACTAGCCTAGCAGGGGGGGCTGTTTTGTCTGGGGGGGGGGCTATCAGACAGTCTACATTTCCCAAAAGGCAATGTATTTCAGTGATTGTCAACCTTTTTTATTTTAGCCCCTTCTTTAACCCATTCAGGCCTGACGTCGGAATTTAAAAAAAAAAGTTTTCTAAATCATGACAATTTTCGGAAAGATTTGAGGCACATTTTAACGATTTTTCAAAAATAGCAGACCTACAAGTTCATAGCGCGCCACTCGGTGGCGCGCTATGAGCTTGTAGATCTGCTATTTTTCAATAGCTAAATTATAACATAATGTTTAAAACACCAAAAGGGGTTCCCGCCCCAAAATGGGTTAATGGTTAATGTGGTTAAACGCTAACGTGACATGGATGCGTTCCAGGTCTCAATGGGATAAACAGCTTTTGTCCCCACACGTCTCAAGATTTGCCATTGACCACGGTAAGAATTCCGGTCAAATGTCCGCAAAATCTTGCCATTGACGATGAACGGAGAAAAGACGTCAGAATTAAACATCAAAACATTAAACACCATTGACATTGCAGGGACAATTTACGTATTTTGTAAACGAGCAAATCAGCTAACCAATCACAGGCAACAGGCATTCTGATTGGCCAGTATGAGATCATGCATGATGATGTACACTATGATGATAAGAGCTGATAATTCCGCTAAATATGACGTAAATTAAACATCAAAACATTAAACATTGACATTGAAGGGAAAACTTATCATCATATGAGCAAATCGGCTAACCAATCACATGTTGGTGGGAGCTCTTGGCCAATAAGGGACCACCTCATGTACCTTATGTAGCAATGTCAAATGTCCGCTAACATAAATTGATGTACGATGACAAGAGCGCCCCTCATTTCACACGGGTGTGATTTTTTACTTCAAGGACCCCCAGTCAAAGTTAAAACACAACAATTTTGAATAATTTTCTTTTCTCTTCTCTTTTGGTGGTCTCTGGCGCAAAACATTTTCAGATGGGTGCCCCACAGCCAAATATACATGAAAATGTTTGATAACCAGACAGTGGCCTTGTGGTTAGAGTGTCCGCCCTGAAACTGGGAGGTTGGGGTTCGATTCCCGGCCGGGTCATACCAAAGACTGTAAAAATGGGACCCAATGCCTCCCTGCTTGGCACTCAGCATCAAAGGGTTGGATTGGGGAGTCAAATCTACTAATCAAATGATTCCCGAGGGCGGCACGGCTGCAGCTCACCGCTCCTTGGCTGCGGCTCACTGCTCCAAGAGATGGGTCAAATGCGGAGAACAAATTTCACTGCGGTAACGTGTGTGACAAATCGTATGACTTTGACTTTGACTTTGAACCACTCCATTAGGCCATGGACAGCCATTTTGTTTTGATCTCTGGGACTCCAATCCATGCTGTAAAATCCTCAGTTTATTTAACTCAGTGTACAAATGAAACCAAAATGGGCACACTCCAACCTCTATTTGTACACTCTCATAGTTATAGAGACCAATGCATTTTGACCCAGGGTGGTCCCTGGACCCTATTGAGGACCACTGATGTATTGAATTCAGTCTAACCAGAACACACGCCACGGAAACTGAATTATTACAGGAGGGGTATCAAAGGCAAAAGCATGAATTTCCCCCCTCCACCCCCCCCCTTAATAAATCAAACCCTTCCGTTACCTATTGTGTTTTCACACAATAGCGACCCTGTTCTATGGGATGTTTATGGCCGTAGACGTCGTGTAGGTTCCTTTTCATGCCACTATCCATTACCGCCTTGTGTTTATGGTTCTTGACCTTGTATTGCCTGCAGGCGTGTTGACAAATGGCCCGATAAAACGTGATGCAGTTTGTGTCAGGGTTACAATGGCTGATGACGCCAGAGGACACCGTCCTCTGTGTGCGAGATAACCGTCAGTGTCCCTACCGTGCATGGTGTCATTTTTTTGTTCTGTGTGTGTGTGCGTGTGCGCGCGTGTGTGTGCGTGCGCTCGCGCTTGTGCCTGTATGCGTGTGTGAGGACTGTCCCCTCAAGTGTATAGTGCAGTTTTAGAAATACACAAATGAACACAGAAATGAACACAGAAATACACATTGTGAGGGCCATTTTCTGGTCCACTCTTCACAAGACAACATCATTGTGTTATGGTAAAAAAAAAAGAAGAAGATGTTTAGAGTTAGACGTACAATTAGTAAAAGATTAATTGGGCATTAGGGTTAGGATTAGGTATTTAGAGGTTAATCAATTTAGGCCTGACGTCGATATTTTAAAAATGTCTTCTAAACCATGACAGTTTTCTGAAATACCTCAATGTTTCTGTATCAGTGCGGTGCTCAATATTTCATGTCAAGGACCCCAAAAATTATATGTATTTGGCCGCCGACCCCCATCTGAAAATGTTGTTCCAGGGACCCACCCAGAAGCAAAGATTTGAGTTAAAAACATTCGCTCTGAAATAATATATATTCAAAGATTTGCGCCACATTTTCACGATTTTTCAAAAATAGCAGACCTACAAGCATCATGTAGATCTGCTATTTTTCAATAGCTAAATTATAACATAATGTTTAAAACACCAAAATGGGTTAAGTTTGGAGTTTAGGGTTAGAGTTATGCCTGAGTTATACTCAGTGTCATGCTGGTGTCACGCACCGGACATTAGCCCAAACCGACAAGATTTAGATTACGGTATAGCCCTTTACTCACGCACCGGACATTAGCCCAAACCGACAAGATTTAGATTACGGTATAGCCCTTTACTCACGCACCGGACATTAGCCCAAACCTACAAGATTTAGATTACGGTATAGCCCTTTTTTACGCACCGGACATTAGCCCAAACCTACAAGATTTAGATTACGGTATAGCCCTTTACTCACGCACCGGACATTAGCCCAAACCTACAAGATCTAGATTACGGTATAGCCCTTTTTTTCCTTCCACTTGATTAGCTTTTTTTCTTTTTTTCCTGCCTTTTCCGATGCTTTCCTTTAACTTGTATGTCCTCACAAGTACAGTGATACATATGTGTGTGTGTGTGTGTGTGTGTGTGTGTGTGTGTGTGTGTGTGTGTGTGTGTGTGTGTGTGTGTGTGTGTGTGTGTGTGTGTGTGTGTGTGTGTGTGTGTGTGTGTGTGTGTGTGTGTGTGTGTGTGTGTGTGTGTGTGCGTGCGTGCGTGCGTGCGTGCGTGCGTGCGTGCGTGCGTGCGTGCGTGCGTGCGTGCGTGCGTGCGTGCGTGCGTGCGTGCGTGCGTGCATTTTGTGTGTGTGTGTGTGTGTGGGGGGGGGGGGGGGTCTGTACCGGGCCTTATCTGTGTATATAGGTCCATCATACTGTGCTGTATCTCACTACTAGCCTGCTCATCCACTGGCTCTAAGCCGCTCGGACCACCAGCAGCCCCACCAGCCACCACCACCACCAACATTGATGATATATCCCTGGTCCCCTCCATCCCACATCTCTCACTCTGATTCATGGGCTGTTTGTGTAGCCCATCCATCTGTGGGGGCCCAGCAACACAGAGGCAGGGGAGAAGACACACGGAGAGGCGCAGGGCTGTTTTGGAGCAGGGGAGGAGGGTGTGTGTGTGTGTGTGTGTGTGTGGGGGGGGGGGGGGGGGTGGGGGGGGGGTCGGACTGCATTAAGGAGAGATAGGGGCCCGCTAGGAAATGGTTGGTTTCTGGGGGTTGGGGTGGGGGGGGGTGGGGGGTGGGGGGTGGTGATGCAGGGGGTTGGGAGAGGGGGGGGGGGGGGGGGGGGGGGACCGGCAGCTGGAGAAAACGGAGAACGGAGGAGGGAAAAGAACACGTGGGGCTCTAACTCTCAGAGGGAGAGAAATGGATTTTTCTGCGGGGACAAAGAGGGAGAGATCCTTACTGACAGATTAAACGGCTGAGGAAAAGAGAGAGCTGAGAGGATGAAAGGGCAGATCATACTGTAGATCACTGGTAGACGTGCTGAGGGAAGAGGATTGCGGCGGATGTTACTGTATAGCCTTTTTGCTGCTATACGCTGCTCTCCTCCTCAAGGAAAGACCTGCTTTGGTGTCATTATCGCTGTCCTATATGTGGCTCCATCACCGTCAGTGCTTAACCCATTTAGACCTGAGTTCAAAACATTCACTTTGAAAGAATATATATTCAAAGATTTGCGCCACATTTTTACGATTTTTCAAAAATAGCAGACCTACAAGCTCGTGGCGCGCCACTCGGTGGCGCGCTATGAGCTTGTAGATCTGCTATTTTTCAATAGCTAAATTATAACATAATGTTTGACAATTAGTTGACCTGAGTTAAAAACATTCACTTTGAAAGAATATATATTCAAAGATTTGCGCCACATTTTTACGATTTTAAAAAAATAGCAGGCCTACAAGCTCGTAGCGCGCCACTCGGTGGCGCGCTATGAGCTTGTAGATCTGCTATTTTTCAATAGCTAAATTATAACATAATGTTTAAAACACCAAAAGGGGTTCCCGCCCAAAATGGGATAATGCGTTCACAGACACATTCACGAACTCATTACGGGAATTGAATGGAACCTACTGCTCCACAAATTATGCAAGTTAGGTATTTAGCCACTTTCACCCATATTATTATAGTTGAATTATGAATTAATTCAAAGAAAATGGATTAATAGAATAATACACAGTACCATACAATAAGTATAAATCAATAGCATAAAAAGCTGCAGTCTGTCACTTTCATGTCCTTCCCGTGTTTTAAACCCAAGTGCCAAAATGTCTACCCTTAAGCTAAAAGGAAGATACACTCCAACCCTCACAAGACAATTGTGTTATATTGTACTGTATATGTTATCATACTCCATACTACAGATTGGTCAACAGAACTGTTTATTCACTAAACTAAACATGGTTAATGAAAAACGTTGTCGTGTTAATATCGCCACGAGAGATTGCCACTCGGCAGTGCCCTTTAGCAGTGCTGACCCTCTCTTAACAGATGTCGCACAATTAATGTTGTTTCTATTGAACTATCTGGGGCAATGATTTCAATAGGCCAATTAGCTCCTCGTTTCATTGTTCCAGTGGTCTAACAGTCCATTAGGAAATGAATGAAATATTTTTTTCCCCATTACTTGAAGCCCATTCGGTTGATTAAATGCACAATACATACAGACGCAGAGGAACACATTATAGAGTAGGCTACGATACAGCTTTTCTGTTGTTATTTTTAGAAAATTAGGTTAGCACTAGTAGATAGACCAGGGGTTCTCAACTCGTGGGTCGCGACCCCTCGGGGGGTCGCCAAATTATTTTAGGGGGTCCCCAAATTATTTTCAAAAAAGAAAAAAAAAAATCACGATTTTTCAAAAATAGCAGATCTACAAGCTCGTAGCGCGCCACTCGGTGGCGCGCTATGAGCTTGTAGATCTGCTATTTTTCAATAGCTAAATTATAACAATGCTTAAAACACCAAAAGGGGTTCCCGCCCAAAATGGTTTAAGGTTATTGTAGCAGTCAATTTATATTGGGGGTCGGGAGGGGGCGGGGCGGGGGTCCCGAGACGTTGCCAAAGCATTTTCGGGGGTCCCCGGCCAAAAACGTTGAGAACCCCTGGGATAGACTACAGAAGTCCTGACGTCAGAAACAGGCTCCCTGGTTCAGGTTTTTGCCCTCCTATATACAGGTTTAATGTTTTTGAGGGGCGCTATGCGCTAGCCCCTCCTAATGTTTGTCTTTAGTTCAATGTTTGTTTTGTAAACGCCATTGACAATGAAGGGAACATTTACGTCATAATGTGCCTCATTATGTCATCTTTTTTTGTTAATGGTGTTTCATGTTTGTGTTGGCGCCGTTTGTTTTACATCACCATTTAATCACCTAATCAACATGAGTTAGACTTTAATATATTAGCGCCCCTCACTTCACACGGGTGTGATTTTTCTCATTAAAAATCCCATGGCATCTTCCATGGAACTCCGTCTGACGATTCTGTCAGGGAGGTGGCTCGATCTGTGTCGTCTGGGATATTTCGTTTTATTTGATACCGTCTGTGTTTCGAGAAAATAGTATACATTCTGCGATGCTATCCCCCGCCTGTATTATCGTTGGAAGTAGGGATTTAATACGTTACAGGACTTCAACTGTATGGTGTGTGTGTTATATGAAATGTCCAGCTGGTGCTCGTTGATGCTCGTTAATGATGTACATCAAGGCAATTATGCTTCTGCACTGTCAAATAGGCCAACATCTATGTGATGTTGACAATTAGTTGACTTTTGGTGAAAAAGCTTGCATATATCAGTTGATATCGGTATCGGAAATGAGGAGTTGGACAATATCGGTAGGATATATCGCATATCGGCAAAAAAGTTAATATACGACCGACATCTGTAGTTGGAAACTATAGGAAATCACAGGATTGACACCATTGAAGCACGTCATGCCCACAATAAAACACATTCCAGACATTTGTGACTTTGTGTTATTATTTATTTTTGTTTGATCATGCAACTGAGAGCTGATAACATATATATTCTCATTCCCACACGTTGGCACAGTTTGGCCAACTCTGTCTGTAGTATATGTGATGTCACATTCCCCTTGCTCTGTGGGGACCGGTTCTTAACAACGTAGCACCAAAAAAAATCAAAGTGCTCTTAGCAGCACACTAAATAGCGTTTGTAATTATAGAGCCCTGTGCACAGAATATTCTGGGATGTGAACCAGATCGCCCCCTAGGGGCCTGGGGGAACCTAGATACAGAGGAAGAGAGAAATGGGGGGGGGGGGGGGGGGGGGGGGCTCTAGAGTGTGGACTCTGCCATATTTGGGTGACTTGATGCTGTATAGTGGTCTATAACTCTATAAGCCTCTACAGAGATAAGCCTCTGTTACTGTACTTGGGGAACGCTGTATGGATATTAAGGGATATTCAACATCAATGGGCACCGGTTATGTGATGTTTGAACTAGGGGGATGGTAGCTATAGCACGCTACATTTATCTTTACAACTAAATACAGTCGTAATGGCAATATCAAAACATTCAAAATACATTTACACAAGTAATAACATTGCTGTACAGTTCTTTGATTAGGAAGTAAATCTGGTTTATGATTTCTGTAAAGTAAATCCAGTCGGAATATGATAGCAATCAGTATTTGCTTGAACCGAACACTATGTCCTATTATGCACTACTAGAGCGGTGCCCGTGGGGCACTGGCCTACTTGGAACGATGCAAGTTGGAAATTCATGCCCCACCCAGATATTATGTCTGTGTCCCTTTGATGCCCATATATGGAATTCTGTGTCAGCCATACCCAAATATGGAGTGTTGTGAGGGGAGAACAGGCCAGCTCCATATATGGACCCTGGGCAGAGGCCTTTTTGGGGCGGTTCTGGACAACCGTGGGTCCGACCGACTCGACACCGGGCACTGCACCCCCTGCTGTGGTGTGGAACGTGTGTGTTGAATTTAAATATATAGATAGAATCAGTCTAAAAACGGCATAGTCTGAAAACTCACCTCTTCAGACTCCACCTTAGCCCGCAGCACTTGCCGTAGCCTTGCCGACCTTGCAGGCGAATGCAAAGGCTACAATATGTAATTTACAGTATATAGCATATTATGTAGACATAGCATTCTAGAGTGTTTATAGTTTCAATGTACAGATATCTCACTGTTCTTATTTTACTTTATGTATTTCACATTGACAGCTGCTTTCATTTCCCTAGAGTCTAGTCTCTCTCTCTCTGTCTCTGTGTGTCTCGCACACGTACGCAACGTTTCACCATAACCCCATAACCCTGATGCCATCCTCCATAAATAATATATATGATTATCCTGTACTTTTCTCAACTTCTACTTGTGTGTGTGTTCGTGTGTGTGTGTGCAGAAGCTGGCCAGGGAAGCGGAGCAGCTGCAGAAGGAGCACGTGTGGCAGGACGGTGTGAAGGTAAAGCTCGGCGCCAACGGCCTTCTCTTCCATCCTTCCTCCTCTTTCTCCTCTTCCTCTTTCCCCTGGGTTTTAGTGTTCTGTTCCTATCTAGTGGTCTGTCCCCCCGGTTTGTGACCCTACGATGACAATGTGATCAGCATCACAGGGGACAGTGACCCTACGATGACAATGTGATCAGCATCACAGGGGACAGTGACCCTACGATGACAATGTGATCAGCATCACAGGGGACAGTGACCCTACGATGACAATGTGATCAGCATCACAGGGGACAGTGACCCTACGATGACAATGTGATCAGCATCACAGGGGGCAGTGACCCTACGATGACAATGTGATCAGCATCACAGGGGACAGTGACCCTACGATGACAATGTGATCAGCATCACAGGGGACAGTGACCCTACGATGACAATGTGATCAGCATCACAGGGGACAGTGACCCTACGATGACAATGTGATCAGCATCACAGGGGACAGTAACCCTACGATGACAATGTGATCAGCATCACAGGGGACAGTGTTAAACACACTTAAATTGTACATTGTGTTTATTCAGTGATATACCGTTAAACAGCTTGTTTTTGTAAAACCTTGTTGAGCGGCAATTTTGGCTATTCGTGAGTACACGCACGGACGTGCTGTTGTGTGGCGCATTCCTGCGTGTTTTTACAAACATATATATATATATATACAGCCACGCTCACACACACACACACACACACACACACACACACACACACACACACACACACACACACACACACACACACACACACACCTGAATCTCTCTCTGAGGTTTGTCGATTCACAATCTCTAATCTGTGTGATTATTTACATGCTGTTTGTTCAGTTTCATGGACCGGAGCAGCTTGGATATTACATTTTCTACAAAGTGACCTTTACACGTACGCACGCACGCACACACACACACACGCACGCACACACACACACACACACACACACACACACACACACACACACACACACACACACACACACACACACACACACACACACACACACACACACACACACACACACACACACACACACACACACACACACACTGTTGAATTGTAAAAAATCTCCCCTCCCTGTGAAAACCCCAAACCACTTTTTCAGTGGTCTGTGTGTGTGTGTGTGTGTGTGTGTGTGTGTGTGTGTGTGTGTGTGTGTGTGTGTGTGTGTGTGTGTGTGTGTGTGTGTGTGTGTGTGTGTGTGCGTGTGCGTAAGCCTGCCTGCCTGCTCTGCTGACTCCCAGATTTTGCAAACACACCGATGCAAACATGCCGGTGTGCGAACAGTACACACACACACACACACACACACACACACACACACACACACACACAAACGTTGTGCGTTCTCCACTGTCATATTCTTTGTCTCCAGGGAGACGGGCTCGCTGTCATGGTACACTTCCCACAAATGGATTTTTAACCCCGTGCGTCCTGCGGGATATTTGAGAAAAGGCTTTAACTGATTTAAAAAGGAATGATTATGAGCCCCTCTCTTCCACTTCCCCAGCTGAAGTCCATTTTTATTCATGGTCTCTTACACTGCGGGGGCGGGGGTCTCGAGGGGAGGGGGTCTCGGGGTGGCAGCGGTGGCCACGTGCGCTCTGTCACCGCTGCTCTGAGGGAGGTGGGGAGGGGGTCTAATGGCCCATCATACACCTGCACACACACACGCAGGCACATACACACTTTTGTATTACTGCACTTGTGTGAGGATATCAACATTTTGGACAGAAAATTTATCAATTTTTTTGTACAATTTCTTTGCAATTTTTCTCCACCATTTTTTTTACCCTAACCCTAAAGCCGAAAAGAGCGGATCTTGCAAGCCCCCGACGCGCTGTGAGCCTGTACTGTATATTGGTGATCTTGGGTGCACGACAATGGCGCGCAACTAAGTAGTGTATATAACTCTTAATCCTCCTAACCTCTAAATGTCTAATCCGCCTAACTCTAAAGATGTATTTCAACCGTCAAACAATAACCATTTCTCTTGTGAGGTCCAGGACATTTGTCCTCACAATGTCTAATTCTCAAATTACTATACTATACTCGTGGGGACCTTTGGCCAGCACAAGTACAGTAATTCAAGGCCACGCACGCACGCACGCACATGTGTGCGCGCGCACACACACACCGATCGGCTGTGCGTGGGTAGCCATGCAGGTATAGTGGGGGGCTGAGTCCCACACCTGTTCACAGGAGGCTGCTTTCAATACGGCGTCAATACCTCTTCAAGCGGAAAAGACCACCCTCCTACCCCCCACCGCCACGACCCTCTCTGTGTCTGATCTGTCTCGGTTCTTTTTCCCTGAATTTGTTTTTATTCTCTCGCTGCTATTCTCTGTCCTCGGGCTGAGCTGTGTAACAGTATTATATCGATATGCTTGATGTGTGACGAGTCTGGGATTTGGGACATCGTGATGTGACAATAATTGTTGTATTTTTGTGTGGTTTTAACATTGTGCGCGCAAAAATATCAGAAATGCTGCCGCTATACTACGGCTGCATCTTGTGACTGTCTGTGTGTGTGTGTGTGTGAGTGTGCATGCATGCACGCACGCACACACCCTCCCTCGGTTACTTTACTCTCTCACACGCCGCGCGCGCACGCGCGCGCACACACACACACACACACACACACACACACACACACACACACACACACACACACCACCCCACACACACTCACCGTCCCACACGTATCAGATGCAAGCTTTTCATGTCCCGTTCGCATTGCCTACCTGACGTTGTTGCCTGCTCTCCACTCGTAGCTTTTAAAAGTCATTTCCTCAGAAAAGTGAAAAGTCCTAAACAAATTCTCCATGACTGTAGATAGGAACTCTAATTAAATCCTTATGCAGAGATTAAGGGCTCCATTTTCGTCACCGCTAAACCCCTTATCCCTAAACTTCTTTACCTTTTTTTGTACTATTTTGAAAAACTTTTTTGAATAGTTCAACTAGCCAATCTACATTGACACGTTGTGAGCTTGTAGACTGGCCATTTTAACAATTCAAAAATGTTTTGCAAAATAGTAAAAAAAAAGGCAAAGAAGTTTAGGGATAAGGGGTTTAGCGGTGATGAAAATGGAGCCCTATATGTTAATTGTATTGTAAACTAAACTTTTTCTTTCTTTTTTCTGTGTGACACATTCTATGCCCTGGCCCCTCCCCTCTCCCTGCAAGTGCTCTGCAAAATTAAATACATCTTTTATTTTTGACTAAAACAGCAGATCTACAAGCTCATAGCGCGCCACCGAGTGGTGCGCTACGAGCTTGTAGGTCTGCTATTTTTAGAAAAATCGAAGAACGACGGACATAGAAACATAGCTTTTTCAGAAAACTGTCATTTTCAAACAGACATTTTTAGAATCTGATCTCAAAATGAGCAAGATTTGTTGGTTCTACATATCGGTTCGATATATTTTCGCCCTATACTCGGTACTCTCTTTCTGTCTGCATGTCTTTCTGGCTGCTTTTCCAGTGCTCCCACCCTACCCCTCCCCCCCCCCCACACACACACACACACCACCATGTCCAAACAGCCCCGTCCCCACCCTCGGATCTTGCAAGCCCCCGACGCGCTGTGAGCTTGTACTGTATATTGGTGATCTTGGGTGCACGACAATGGCGCGCAACTAAGTAGTGTATATAACTCTTAATCCTCCTAACCTCTACATGTCTTATCCGCCTAACTCTAGAGATGTATTTCAACCGCCAAACAACCATTTTGTTGGTTCTACATATCGGTTCGATATATTTTCGCCCTATACTCGGTACTCTCTTTCTGTCTGTCTTTCTCGCTGCTTTTCCAGTGCTCCCACCCCCCCCCCCCCCCACACACACACACACCACCATGTCCAAACAGCCCCGTCCCCACCCTCCTCTCAGTGCTCCCACCCTACCCCCCCTCACCCCCCACCCTCCCCCCCACACACACACACCACCATGTCCAAACAGCCCCGTCCCCACCCTCCTCTCATCTCCATCACATTCCAACACCTTGCTGCTTATCTGTCTTGTGTGTCTGCTTCCTCCATGAGGCATGAAAACACTCTGAGAAATATCACATTGTCGCAAACGCTGCAAATGAATCCTAATGGTGCTTCCTCCATTAATAATGTATTGCGGCTGATTTCATTTGCTTTTATAATTAGGCCAGGTAATGAATCTCGGCAGGGGCGAGTGTGAAACCGTTTAAAGGAAGGAGACACACACACACACACACACAGTACACACACACACACACACACACACACACACACACACACACACACACACACACACACACACACACACACACACAGAGGAGGGAGGAGGAGAGAGATGAGAAGGAGGAGGAGGAGGAGGAGGAGGAGATAGGCCTCATCGCTGTCGGGTGGAAACCTCATATGTCCAAAAGGGTGACTTACTTATCAGGACACAAAATCACCTGTGTTTTTATCAGATCTAATGTATCTAATGTTTTTATCAGATCGAATGTATCTAATGTTTTTAGCAGATCTAATGTAGGCCTAGTTGTTATTTAGTGTTTTTAGCAGATCTAATGTAGGCCTAGTTGTTATTTAGTCACAAGTGCTTGTTACCACGTTTCATTGCTTCAAGATTCATAAAAACACACGTAATAACCAGTCTTTCACTTTAACATTTTCTAAAATAGCATAAGATAGCAGACCTACAAGCTCACGTCGCATCGCATTGTGAGCTTGTCGATCGGCTATTTTCAGCACAACGCCCTCATACGACAATGTAGGACATTCATTTTTGTATAAATAAAGACAAACCACGTCTAAAGTTGAAATCTGGAGATGCAAGGTTTCTGCCACACAGCGATGCACACAGTTTGTAGATATGTGTGCCTCTCTTAATTTGTGTTTGGGTGAACAGGCGGCTGACTGGCACACTAATTAGATTAGTGCTGCACGCTGGCTGGGCATTAGCAGCAAACACAGAGCATCTTAACCCATTTCGACCTGGGAACGATTCTGCAAATGTCTTCTAAATCCTGACTGTTTTCTTGAAAAAGCTATGTTTTTCTATGTCAGTGGTTCTCAAACATTTTCATGTCAACGACCCCCAAAAATATATGTATTTGGCTGCCGTCCCCCATCTGAAAATATCTAGTTCCAGTGACCACCCAGAAGCAAAGATTTGAGTTAAAAATGTTCGCTCTGAAAGAATATATTCAAAGATTTGTGCCACATTTTCAAGATTTTTCTAAAATAGCAGATCTACAAGCTCATAGCGCGCCACTCGGTGGCGCGCTATGAGCTTGTAGATCTGCTATTTTTCAATAGCTAAAGCATAACATAATGCTAACACCAAAAGGGGTTCCCGCCCAAAATGGGTTAAACTAACAGCTCTGTCAGTCTGTCACACACCGAGCACAGAGAGAGTATGTTTACCTGCAACAGGGCGACTAGGGCTGGGCCTTATCATGACTTCAAACCAATAGCACACTTATTTCAAACTTTTGCCTCCATCACGGTTTTGTTTTATAAGCAGACAATAGCAGAAGAGCTCACAACTCGTCACATTACGGGACGTTGTGAGCTATTTCACTTTGGTATTCAACTTCGATTTTTGCATAATGACCAAAATAGGGACACTGTGGAGGTTAAAACTGGATGAATCAAAACTCTTGACTGTATGCTAGGCGTAGGCATGTCATTTATCTGACTGTGTATGCTAGGCGTAGGGATGTCATTTATCTGACTGTGTATGCTAGGCGTAGGCATGTCATTTATCTGACTGTGTATGCTAGGCGTAGGGATGTCATTTATCTGACTGTGTATGCTAGGCGTAGGGATGTCATTTATCTGACTGTGTATGCTAGGCGTAGGCATGTCATTTATCTGACTGTGTATGCCAGGCGTAGGCATGTCATTTATCTGACATTTATCATTTATCTGCCAGTCATTTTGGGGAGGCTGTAGTTTTGTCTTTGTGGGTACAGACGCTGTCGGTTTTCCCGACCAGTATACTCATTGGGAAGTGTCCCCGTAGTCAGGGAATATTATCAGTATAATGTCAAATCTGGGAATACATTTCTTACCAAGAATTTTCTTCACCAATGTGTTTGTAAAGGTGTCTACTACCATATCCCACATTGGTTTCAAATATGCATTCACATTTAGGCATATTTGGGCAAGTGGATATGGCCAACCTAGGGTGGTTGAATAGAAACCAATGTGGGATATGTTAGTAGACACCTTTACAAACACATTGGTGAAGAAAAGTCTTGGTAAGAAATGTATTCCCAGATTGTATTAAATAACCCCTGACTACTGAGCAAAATACACTTAAGGTAGGGTAAGTGATATTGAAGTGAAGTGTATGTGTTCAAATAAGTGTTGAATATAGCTCTAGAATCATTGCTATAGAGTACTGTAGGGTGTTTTTTCAGTAAGAGGAGTCTCCAGCTCTTACACACTCTTACCCACTCTTACATACAATAGAAAGTGATATTATGGCCAGGATACCAATTGTATCCATTCAGGTATAAGAGAAATTGCACAGGATAAAACGAGTGAAATTGGAACACTCTGTAACATGACATATTATGTTGTGGGGAGGTGGGGGGGGGGGGCTGCTTTTGGTAGGATGTTTTGTGTGAGTGTGCTTGTGCTTGTGTCCATCTAAAAACACGTTTTGTGTAGTTAAGTAGTGTGTGTGTGTGTGTGTGTGTGTGTGTGTGTGTGGTGTGTGTGGTGTGTGTGTGTGTGTGTGTGTGTGTGTGTGTGTTCATTAGCAGCAGGTTGTGTACCTGGGCCCGGACCATCTGCTTCCGCCATCTAAAGTGGTGACATCACAGGATCTCAACGACCTGCCTGCTCCTCACCACGGCTGCTATCGCATCTGTTACACAACGCACACATGCACGCACACGCTTGGCGCACATACATGCATAAACACTAGCACTCACAATGCGTGGCACACACACACACGTAACAGTAACACGTACACGCACGTGTTTGTATTGTATTCCTAATACTTGCGAGGACATGACATCAACATGTTAGGACAGCGTTGAAAATAGCCCGAGAATTGGCAGGGGAGAAAAAGCTTGGAGATCTACAATTGATTGATGCGTGACATCGATGCGCAACTAAATGTTAAATAGGGAATATACTTGTGGGGTAACACACACCCACATGCACACACACGCACGCACGCACGCGCACGCACAAACACTCTCTCGCGGCGTAGCTCCAGTTGCCAGGTTGTACTTGTGACCACAGTGGGTGCGGGGAGGCCATGGTTATGGACATGGAGGTGTTGATGGTAACAACTGGTGTGATGGTCGTCGGGGGGGGGGGTTAAATCAATTGGAATTAAATGGTGTGTGAAATAGACATTAAAGTGTTTGATCGCTCCTGATTCCTCAAGGTCAGGAGCCCATCCTTGTGTGACTGTCTCTGTGTGTCTCCAGCCCCCCCATCGTCCATTGCGCTGAGAGTGGATCCATATACCCGCGGTGACCCAGTCGCATTTCCCTACGTTTTCCCGCGGATTTAAAACCTATTCTCTTCTCTGTGTGGTGTTTAAATTGCCACGCCGACCAGCCAGGGAGAATATGGAACTTTTGGAAACTATTTCTAGTTTTACATTTGAGCACATTGTTGGTTTTACTGAGACAGTGAATATGATGGAAGACATTATGTTAACACAATCTGTGCTGAAACGAGAAAATCTTGTGAATAGCTGTACCCCACTGTGCCAAAACGAGATTACGAGATTTGATTAATTGGCATTAATACATACTATATATATACTTTTTTTTGTTTCTTTTTTTTACTCACATGGTCTAAATGCGAATCCGATGTGAGCGCTTATTGCTCCTTTTTCAGACAGGTTGATACAGTATCAATATGATGGCATAGACTGGCCTATACTCCATATTTGGGCATGATGACACAGAACTGCATAATGCTTTTTGTGTCCATATCACTACGCCCAAAAAATAGTTCCATGTGATAGAGGGGTCAAAGTTGAACGAAAGTTGCGCTAATATTTTAGAAATAGGTCAACAATACAAATGACGTTGGTTTTGTGAATTCATTTACTTTTACTGCGTGGCCCCCTGTGCCCCCCACAAAATGACTGGAACTACTTAATATTCACCAGAGCAGAACTCCCACCACGGGCGACAGGGCGACTGTGGCTCAAGAGGTAGAGCAGGTCGACCAATGATCCATGGGTCGACGGTTCGAATCCCGGCTCCTCCTGTCTACATGTCGAAGTGTCCTTGGGCAAGACACTGAACCCCAAATTGCTCCCGATGTGCTGGTTGGTACCTTGCATGGCTTCCGCCGCAATCGGTGTATGAATGTGTGTGTGAATGGGTGAATGTAATGCACAATCTATGTAAAGCGCCTTGGATAAAGGCGCTATATAAATGCACCATTTACCATTTACCACGGGACTCGGGCAATCAATTAATACAGTTGCAACCACTATATAAATGGCAAGTATTTCATAAAGCTTAAAGGACCACTTCACCACTTTTCAACCTATCTTCATATAATAGGTCCTCACTAATAATTTCTATTAGCTTGTATTCCCCATCGATGATGTCACGGGAGGACGGTTTCTGAACTGCCCACAGCCCACAGAGTAGGAAAAAATTGCGCCATTTTCTCATGATTATT
Organism: Electrona antarctica; assembly: GCF_951216825.1. Classification (NCBI taxonomy): domain Eukaryota; kingdom Metazoa; phylum Chordata; class Actinopteri; order Myctophiformes; family Myctophidae; genus Electrona; species Electrona antarctica. The sequence continues at coordinate 14,425,599 of NC_136790.1, forward strand.
AGTGAGGACCTATTATATGAAGATAGGTTGAAAAGTGGTGAAGTGGTCCTTTAAGTTAAAAAAAATTCTGAAGTATCCCTTTAACACATGCAGGCCATACAGTACAGTACAGTATGTACAGTATACAGTTATATGTGCAGCAGATAAGCACTGCTGTCACTTATTTAAATGGTGGCCGGCGTGTCGAGGCGTCGGACAACCGGGAACGCTGCCTGACATAAAGGAAGGAGATTGTGAAAGGAGAAACGAGGGGAAGACGGGAACTTTTCCATCAGATTCTGATGTGGCAGCTGCTGCTGTTTGAAATGCATTAGGGCTAATAGCCCCCCCATTAGAGGGGGGGGGGGGAGAGAGAGAGAGAGAGGAAGAGAGAAGAGAGAGAGAGAGAGTTAAGGAGGGAGGGAGAGAGAGAGAGAGAGAGAGAGAG
>NC_136790.1:14426225-14433725 GCF_951216825.1 Electrona antarctica
AGAGGGAGAGAGAGAGAGAGAGAGAGAGAGAGCATTCTGCTGATGGGTTACTATGATGAAGCCAGGAAGAGGTGGCGACAAAGACAGAAAATTGGTAGAGAGAACAGGGTTCAGTGGGGAGAGAGAGAGAGAGAGAGAGAGGTGGGGGGGGGGGGGGGGGGGGGGGGGGGACCTACTGTAGTGGTGATGAAGCAAGTGAGCGAGAGAGGGAGAAGGAGGCGGTATGTGAGAGAAAAAGCAGACAGAGATGGAGTCATCTTCCAGGTCATTTACCACAATCATCACTCTCTAATCAATCAAGCCTTTCATCATAGGCCAACACAATATCTCTCTCTCTCTCTCTCTCTCTCTCTCTCTCTCTCTGCCTGCACCCTCTTTCTCTCTTTCTTCTCTTGCACGCCCTCTCTTGTTCATTACTATCCACCGGCATTCACACAAATATTTTATTTTTGTGTGTTCAACAGTTCGTACACAATGTACTTTACACACAAGCAGTGCACTGCACAACCCTATATGCCCGCATAGGGTTCCTCTTATAAAGTCTCGTCCCGACGTTCATTATTTGTTTGTACTGTAATTACATCTAAATTAGCACACCTTTTCATGTAAAGTTACCCAGAAAAATCCTCAATGTTGATTTAATGGAACCATAAGGACCCATTTTGTTCCATTTACCATATGCAACCTAGAAATTCTTATTATTATTAAATCTTATTATGTCAAGACATTCGTCGAAACAAGTATGGGGGGGGACCAATTAAGGGCAGACCCCTGGGGGACCCCTGTCAAAAAGATTGTGTATTTTACTGTGCAGTGCCAGTGACCACATTTTACATTTTGGAATCCATCTGTGTTAGATCGCCTTAAGCCAAGAAACACAACTTGCTTGGGGGCAGCAGTTGCAGGGTTGCCAGGTTTCCTTGTGATGTCACCGTTTGAGATAATTGGCCCTTCAGTGGAGATGAGAGTCATTTCAAGCCCACCCTGGAAGCTATAACGTCTTTCCATTCACCCTTATGCGTCCATTGGGGCCATTAAACACCCTGAGTGTTAAATGAACACTGTGCATGGGCTTCATTAGCCACAGAATGCATTATGTTTTATGAGGACACTGAATGGATTCAAATCTGAACACCAACGGTTGGGGTTTTTTAACAGCAAGCACCTCCTATTCCCACGTCACTGAGTAGCTAAGTCGCTATGCTACCGTTTTTGACATGATATTAACATAAATATCAGCTAAATCTGTATTAAAAAAATATGAATTTCTGTCAAATATGTTAGGTACCATAAGACTGATCTAACACAACTAAGTTGTTTTTTTGGCAAAGTTTGTCGTAACCACACAGCCTGGCTGGACTGGCTGTAAACAAGGAAGTGTAACTACTTTTGTGAATTAGGAATAGTTTTATGATGTTAATATTTCTATGTTTGTAACCGTTTTAGAAAAGGCAATAAGCCACGCGAGGTCCAAGCTTACCTTGTATTTGTAATGTCTGAGAGGGTTGGAGACACGACCAGAGAGAGTCCGCCTGATATTATTTATAGCGACTGAGCTTAACATGCCATTTAAGGGTTGAAATTAATATTGTACTTGATGCATGGACCAAATATTACCTAAAACACTAGAACATCTTGTTTACCAGTCCAGCTGGACCCTCCTCTCTCATTTACACAATTAACTGCAGCATCTGCAGTGGCGTGCACAGACATTTAGAGGGGCAGGTGCTCAAGTTAAAAAAGGGCACCTTGTGCAGCGCGTGGAACCGGCCGGTTGCCTTAATCCATTTTGGGCGGGAACCCCTTTTGGTGTTAGCATTATGTTATGCTTTAGCTATTGAAAAATAGCAGATCTACAAGCTCATAGCGCGCCACCGAGTGGCGCGCTACGAGCTTGTAGGTCTGCTATTTTTTTTAAAGAAGGCACAAAAGGGCACATTGCCAAAAGGGCAGGGGGTGCTCTAGCACCCCCTAGTGTCTATCTGTGCACGCCACTGAGCATCTGTGATTTGTAAATAGCACTAACTGTAGTTCACATTGCGTTTAGGATTATAGGTTGTGATAAACTGTTCGGCACCTCTTCTCTAGTATTCTCTCCATCTGGAGCAGAGTAAACTGTTCGGCAGCTCTTCTCTAGTATTCTCTCCATCTGGAGCAGAGTAAACTGTTCGGCAGCTCTTCTCTAGTATTCTCTCCATCTGGAGCAGAGTAAACTGTTCGGCAGCTCTTCTCTAGTATTCTCTCCATCTGGAGCAGAGTAAACTGTTCGGCACCTCTTCTCTAGTATTCTCTCCATCTGGAGCAGAGTAAACTGTTCGGCAGCTCTTCTCTAGTATTCTCTCCATCTGGAGCAGAGTAAACTGTTCGGCAGCTCTTCTCTAGTATTCTCTCCATCTGGAGCAGAGTAAACTGTTCGGCAGCTCTTCTCTAGTATTCTCTCCATCTGGAGCAGAGTAAACTGTTCGGCAGCTCTTCTCTAGTATTCTCTCCATCTGGAGCAGAGTAAACTGTTCGGCACCTCTTCTCTAGTATTCTCTCCATCTGGAGCAGAGTAAACTGTTCGGCAGCTCTTCTCTAGTATTCTCTCCATCTGGAGCAGAGTAAACTGTTCGGCAGCTCTTCTCTAGTATTCTCTCCATCTGGAGCAGAGTAAACTGTTCGGCAGCTCTTCTCTAGTATTCTCTCCATCTGGAGCAGAGTAAACTGTTCGGCAGCTCTTCTCTAGTATTCTCTCCATCTGGAGCAGAGTAAACTGTTCGGCACCTCTTCTCTAGTATTCTCTCCATCTGGAGCAGAGTAAACTGTTCGGCACCTCTTCTCTAGTATTCTCTCCATCTGGAGCAGAGTAAACTGTTCGGCACCTCTTCTCTAGTATTCTCTCCATCTGGAGCAGAGTAAACTGTTCGGCACCTCTTCTCTAGTATTCTCTCCATCTGGAGCAGAGTAAACTGTTCGGCACCTCTTCTCTAGTATTCTCTCCATCTGGAGCAGAGTAAACTGTTCGGCAGCTCTTCTCTAGTATTCTCTCCATCTGGAGCAGAGTAAACTGTTCGGCAGCTCTTCTCTAGTATTCTCTCCATCTGGAGCAGAGTAAACTGTTCGGCAGCTCTTCTCTAGTATTCTCTCCATCTGGAGCAGAGTGCCAGGAGGAGGTATAGCAGGTTCACCTTCTGCAATAACATTTCATGGGTTTTGGTCATGTGTGCTGCTGTGAAAGGGGTGGAATCAAGCTCTGGAGCGTGGCCCCGATGGATTTCTCTGGCGTATTGATTCCCATTCCCCGGTGAAGCAGGCAGATCGATCAGCAGGATTTAGACACGGGCGCCACTTTTTCAAGCCTCCCTCCCAGACAACGCTCTCCGCTCTGCCATGGTGGAGGGGGGGGGGGGGGGTTATCACACCAACCTCTTCCTGACAGCTTGCTGACACACCTGAAGAAGTCCTCTTTCCTCTCTACGTATTTATCTCCCTGCGTTTGTAATTGCTTTTGCCATTTTTCTTGTTCCCTCTTTCCTTGCCTTAGACGATATCCTCCAGCCTGAAGCCTGAGGTTTACAGTCCGTCTTGCACGGCGGCGGTGTCGCTTGCCGACGACAACCTTTTTTCTCCCAATTTAGTCGCCGTGCCAATTGATTCCTCCCTATACACACACGCCAGCCTGTGTGTTGTGCTGTTGCATCCTATTGGCCAGTGAGGAGCCCCCATCGGGAGGACGTAGAGCCTCTGTCCTGCTCCTCCCGTCCCCAACACTCCTCGTTGACAGCTCCCCCCCTCCCCCTTCCCCCCCATCCCCCAGCCCGTAGGAGTATGTGACAAATAGGCTTCCCTCCCCCGAACATGGGCCAATTGTGTTCGTATAGACGCTTAACAAAGCAGGATGAACTGTGGTGGATTGGAAGCCCCAGACTCCTTAGTGGTGGGCAAGTATAATTTGCCACTTCACTACCCGAGCAGGTGCTCGACACTATACTGTCGCGTCTGCGACTGCACCGCCAATATGTTTCAGCGCTGCTGTTTGTACAAGACAGTATGACTGAAGCATTTGAACACTGCGTGAGGTGACTATTCCGTCTCCCCAGAGACTAGTCGACATTAAGCAACACCCATCAGGAGACAGAATGCCAAATAGGCTTGAGTCACCGCATGAGTCAGTTCTCCAGTGGGGGCCGTACCGCCGTACTGGGGCGTATATACGGCAGCATTGGTTTTTTAAAGTGATCTCTCTCTGGAGACAATAGAGGTGAGAATTGATGGAGACAGGGGGGGGGGGGGGGGGGGGTGAGGGGGTTGAGAGACGAGAGTCAGAGCTGAATGAGGTAAAATGAATAAATAGATAGGCTACATTTACAAAAAGAAAGGGAAAAAATATGAGTGGGGGAAAAAAATGAGCTTGCTTTCCATCTCTCTCTCTCTCTCTCTCTTCCACACACACACACACGCACGCACGCACGCGCACGCACGCACGCACGCACGCACGCACGCACGCACGCACGCACGCACGCACACACACACACACACACTTAAGCAAATTACAGCTCGCTCTCCGCAATCAAGAAGCTGAAATTATGCTGAAAGCTGTTGTTGTGGTGCATGGGTCACGACGGTAACCGAAGCATCTGCTAGAATCAAAATGGGCGACTGAAGGTTGAGCAAAGAGAAGCGGGTGTGTTATGTTACAGTATGTGGGGTTCATAGAGAAGCGGGTGTGTTATGTTATGTTGGGTTCAGAGAGAAGCGGGTGTGTTATGTTACAGTATGTGGGGTTCATAGAGAAGCGGGTGTGTTATGTTACAGTATGTGAGGTTCAGAGAGAAGCGGGTGTGTTATGTTACAGTATGTGGGGTTCAGAGAGAAGCGGGTGTGTTATGTTATGTTGGGTTCATAGAGAAGCGGGTGTGTTATGTTATGTTGGGTTCAGAGAGAAGCGGGTGTGTTATGTTACAGTATGTGGGGTTCAGAGAGAAGCGGGTGTGTTATGTTACAGTATGTGGGGTTCAGAGAGAAGCGGGTGTGTTATGTTACAGTATGTGGGGTTCAGAGAGAAGCGGGTGTGTTATGTTACAGTATGTGGGGTTCAGAGAGAAGCGGGTGTGTTATGTTACAGTATGTGGGGTTCAGAGAGAAGCGGGTGTGTTATGTTACAGTATGTGGGGTTCAGAGAGAAGCGGGTGTGTTATGTTATGTTGGGTTCAGAGAGAAGCGGGTGTGTTATGTTACAGTATGTGGGGTTCAGAGAGAAGCGGGTGTGTTATGTTACAGTATGTGGGGTTCAGAGAGAAGCGGGTGTGTTATGTTACAGTATGTGGGGTTCAGAGAGAAGCGGGTGTGTTATGTTACAGTATGTTGGGTTCAGAGAGAAGCGGGTGTGTTATGTTACAGTATGTGGGGTTCAGAGAGAAGCGGGTGTGTTATGTTACAGTATGTGGGGTTCAGAGAGAAGCGGGTGTGTTATGTTACAGTATGTGGGGTTCAGAGAGAAGCGGGTGTGTTATGTTATGTGGGGTTCAGAGAGAAGCGGGTGTGTTATGTTATGTGGGGTTCAGAGAGAAGCGGGTGTGTTATGTTACAGTATGTGGGGTTCAGAGAGAAGCGGGTGTGTTATGTTATGTTGGGTTCATAGAGAAGCGGGTGTGTTATGTTATGTTGGGTTCAGAGAGAAGCGGGTGTGTTATGTTATGTGGGGTTCAGAGAGAAGCGGGTGTGTTATGTTACAGTATGTAGGGTTCAGAGAGAAGCGGGTGTGTTATGTTATGTTGGGTTCATAGAGAAGCGGGTGTGTTATGTTACAGTATGTGGGGTTCAGAGAGAAGCGGGTGTGTTATGTTATGTGGGGTTCAGAGAGAAGCGGGTGTGTTATGTTACAGTATGTGGGGTTCAGAGAGAAGCGGGTGTGTTATGTTACAGTATGTGGGGTTCAGAGAGAAGCGGGTGTGTTATGTTACAGTATGTGGGGTTCAGAGAGAAGCGGGTGTGTTATGTTACAGTATGTGGGGTTCAGAGAGAAGCGGGTGTGTTATGTTACAGTATGTGGGGTTCAGAGAGAAGCGGGTGTGTTATGTTACAGTATGTGGGGTTCAGAGAGAAGCGGGTGTGTTATGTTACAGTATGTGGGGTTCAGAGAGAAGCGGGTGTGTTATGTTACAGTATGTGGGGTTCAGAGAGAAGCGGGTGTGTTATGTTATGTGGGGTTCAGAGAGAAGCGGGTGTGTTATGTTACAGTATGTGGGGTTCAGAGAGAAGCGGGTGTGTTATGTTACAGTATGTGGGGTTCAGAGAGAAGCGGGTGTGTTATGTTACAGTATGTGGGGTTCAGAGAGAAGCGGGTGTGTTATGTTACAGTATGTGGGGTTCAGAGAGAAGCGGGTGTGTTATGTTACAGTATGTGGGGTTCAGAGAGAAGCGGGTGTGTTATGTTACAGTATGTGGGGTTCATAGAGAAGCGGGTGTGTTATGTTACAGTATGTGGGGTTCAGAGAGAAGCGGGTGTGTTATGTTACAGTATGTGGGGTTCAGAGAGAAGCGGGTGTGTTATGTTACAGTATGTGGGGTTCAGAGAGAAGCGGGTGTGTTATGTTACAGTATGTGGGGTTCAGAGCGGGTGTGTTATGTTATGTGGGGTTCAGAGAGAAGCGGGTGTGTTATGTTACAGTATGTGGGGTTCAGAGAGAAGCGGGTGTGTTATGTTACAGTATGTTGGGTTCAGAGAGAAGCGGGTGTGTTATGTTACAGTATGTGGGGTTCAGAGCGGGTGTGTTATGTTATGTGGGGTTCAGAGGAAGCGGGTGTGTTATGTTATGTGGGGTTCAGAGGAAGCGGGTGTGTTATGTTACAGTATGTGGGGTTCAGAGAGAAGCGGGTGTGTTATGTTACAGTATGTGGGGTTCAGAGCGGGTGTGTTATGTTATGTGGGGTTCAGAGGAAGCGGGTGTGTTATGTTATGTGGGGTTCAGAGGAAGCGGGTGTGTTATGTTATGTGGGGTTCATAGAGAAGCGGGTGTGTTATGTTATGTGGGGTTCATAGAGAAGCGGGTGTGTTATGTTATGTGGGGTTCATAGAGAAGCGGGTGTGTTATGTTATGTGGGGTTCATAGAGAAGCGGGTGTGTTATGTTATGTGGGGTTCATAGAGAAGCGGGTGTGTTATGTTACAGTATGTGGGGTTCAGAGGAAGCGGGTGTGTTATGTTATGTGGGGTTCATAGAGAAGCGGGTGTGTTATGTTATGTGGGGTTCATAGAGAAGCGGGTGTGTTATGTTATGTAGGGTTCATAGAGAAGCGGGTGTGTTATGTTATGTAGGGTTCATAGAGAAGCGGGTGTGTTATGTTATGTGGGGTTCAGAGGAAGCGGGTGTGTTATGTTATGTGGGGTTCATAGAGAAGCGGGTGTGTTATGTTATGTGGGGTTCAGAGAGAAGCGGGTGTGTTATGTTATGTGGGGTTCATAGCGAGCCCATTTCTAACACTCTCGGAGTGAAATGAACGGTGTGAGAGGGATCCAAAT
>NC_136790.1:14436225-14570959 GCF_951216825.1 Electrona antarctica
GTGTGTGCGTGTGTGTGACGTGGGGAAGTCTGGAAGTTCTTATGATCAGTGTTTAAGGATCTATTGTATTGCACCTCTTGTGCAGATCCAAACAAAATAATTAAAATGTGTGCGTGTGTGTGTTTTGATGCTGAAGATGACGTATGCATGCAATGCACTGCTCAAAGCATTGTGTATAAAGGACAGCAAATAAGGAAGGAAAAAATGATGGAAATGATTGCGGGGTCGAAAATAACAGGTTTCCCTCGGCCAGCACTGATTGCTGATTGGCTGTGAAGAGGGTTCTGGAGAATCTCTGGGCCACTTGTGGATGAACAAAATCACACCCAGTGTGAGTAAGTCTCTATTCAGACGGTACTATTGATGAGTGTGTGTGTGTGTGTGCGCGCAGCATGCACAGTGATGGCCTGTGTGTGTGCATGTATTTAAACCATTTAGGCCTGCCGAAATTAAAACATTGTTCGCTCTGAAAGAATATATATTCAAAGATTTGAGCCACATTTTCACGATTTTTCAAAAATAGCAGACCTACAAGCTCGTAGCTTGTAGATCTGCTATTTTTCAATAGCTAAAGTATAACTTAATGCTTAAGTTAAAACACCAAAAGGGGTTCCCGCCCAGAATGGGTTAAAGGATGAGTCCGGACTAAATAACGTCATTTTCTTAAAATAAGACTTATATTATGGCGTATATTTGCAGAACTTCCCCTGTCGTCCAGTTTCCCCAGCAGACCCCAGCAGCCATCATAGCATAGAATAGAGCCCCTATTAGGCATATTGCTACTTCAGCAATTTGTTGCGGTGAAAAGTTATTTTTTCTTTCTTTTTTCCCCCATTTTTTCATGAATCTGTTATTAATTCACTCTTCGCTAAGTCCCACCCAAGCCCGTTGTTGGCCAATACCACGTTAGCGACGGTTACTAAGGTAGAAAACTGGTCACGCTTGCAATGCTGGTCAAATACCTGGCTCTCAAAGTCAGTCAGTTAGCACATAAGCGAACACAACAAAAGCTGATTCTGACAGTTTATGACATCAGGAAAACTTTTCGTCTTTTGATAGATTTATAAAGTAACTATTTTGGTTGGAGATATACAGTGAGCGGTTCTGGTGTTCCCAACTCTCGTTTGTAAACAAGTCTCCATGCTGTTTGAGCACCCAGCTGCAGTCCCAGACATTTCTCCTAAAGTGTCTCCCTCAAACGCGTCCAAAATTGTGTATGGTGTTTGCGACAAGTGGACGAGATCAAATACATTTGTTTACATCCAACGGCCTGGATGGAAGGCTGAGACCGAGGCTACTTCAGAAGTGTGTGTACGGATTTGGACCAATCAGATCGTTTTGTAGGCAAACCGGAACTTCTTTCCACACAAACTTGTCAGGGTTGCCAGGTCTGCTTATTTCCCGCTACTTTTGTCTTAAGGCTAATAATTAGTGTATGTAATACATTACCAAAACATCAATTATCATAGACATAGGCCTACATAGTATTTATAATGATAAATGCATACAATCTTTTTATTATGATTATATATGGTCATATTATTGTGTTTGTTTTGGCTTGTTTTTCTTGATTTGGCTTTAAGAGTTGGCTTGTTTTTGGAGGTGGGTTGGCTTATTTCTCTCACACAATGTGGCAACACTGAAGTCAAAACAAAAACAGACAAGACAACGTTGACATTTTTTATTAAAAATAAAAGTGAGTGAGTTTTCCTGATGTCATAAACGGTCAGAATCAGCTTAGTGTTCTAAAAGAGTGACTTTGAGAGCTGTTCCCCCGTTACAATGGAAGTCAATGAGAGCCTATTTTTATTTCTAATAATGTACTATTAAACTGCACAACGGAGCGAAATAATTCATGGAACGGACTAGTTTGCTCATAACAAGGTAAGAAAACAAACCCTCTTTCTGAGGTCCACACATGCTGTACAGCAAATATATTTATTGACACTGCTTAAACATTTTGACCAGCATTGCAAGCGTGACCAGTTTTCTACCTTAGTAACCGTCGCTAACGTGGTATTGGCCAACAACGGGCTTGGGTGGGACTTAGCGTCATGACACACGCATGCCATGCCTAGGTTGTCCCACACGAGCCGTCACAGTCTTGTAAATCAGGGGTTCTCAACCCGTGGGTCGCGACCAAAATATTTTAGGGGGTCCCCAAATTATTTTCCAAAATTTTATTTTCACGATTTAAAAAAAATAGCAGACCTACAAGCTCGTAGCGCGCCACTCGGTGGCGCGCTATGAGCTTGTAGATCTGCTATTTTTCAATAGCTAAATTATAACAATGCTTAAAACACCAAAATGGTTTAAGGTTATTGTAGCGGGGCGGGGGTCCCGAGACATTAAAGCATTTCCGGGGGTCCCTGGCCAAAAACGTTGAGAACCCCTGTTGTAAATCATGTTTTGGCGTATGCATTCGGCACAACCGACAGGCAAAGAGACTATACGGGTCAATCACAGCGGGTTCGTTTCCGGGACTTGGCAAAACACATAACAGCATTTATCTTCTGTTTACAACCATGGCTGCATGTGTATGACAACTAATAACAGATTCATTACAATTTACAATTTAGGCATTTAGCAGACGCTCTTAATCCAGAGCGATTTACATTAAGCAATAACAAAAGCATGGCATACATCACATATATAAAAAAGTAGTTATCATGAATCATGCGTAAACTAAGAACGTAACAGTGGAGTATATGTAAACTATACATACTATATAATATATTATACATGTGTACTATAGTGCTATGACTACATAAAATGCAATTCTAGAGCTGTCTACGTAACAAGCTATAAGTCTGTTTAAAATACTATCTAAGTCTACATAATGTGCTATATAAGGGGCTAGGCTAGGGCAAGTGCTACGGGCCATGGTGGAGTCTGAAGAGGTGGGTTTTCAGACTACGGCGGAAGATTGGGAGTGAGAAAATCTATGTAAAATAAAATCACTTCAGACCACACACAACAAATTGCTTATATAGCAATATGCTATGAGGCCTGCTGGGATCTGCTGGGGAAACTGGATGACAGGGGCATTTCTGCAAAATTGACCCCATGGCCAGTCATTTGGGATCAATATAAGTAGGAAAATGAGCCTATACTGTATGTTATTTAGGCCGGACTTGTCCTTTAAGTGGCATATGTGTTGCACTCCTGTTTGTGTTCATTAATGTAATTGGCTGCATCTCTGTGTTGCAATCAGCCGCAGCTGCTCATACGTACGTGTGCACGGACGGACACACACATACAAACCCAGTCCATTCTAGAAATGGTTGCCACCGTTTATAAAATGGGACGAAACAAAGAAACCCAGGCGATTCAATTTATATGGTCAACAGAACAGAACAGGTTGAAAGCGGTTAATATCGTAAGGGCCTTTTTTTCTCCCTCCCCCCTTTATCCTATTTGTCTTTATTTGGTGTTAAAGCACGTCTTCCTCAGATGATCAGATGGCGGTGTTGTTTGAGAGGTGTGCTGGTGGATAGGCTTGTTATCTGGCACCGTGTCCACGCAGCGTGGTGATGCTATCGGCGGCTAAAGCCTTCTCTCCTCCATGGACGCCCTGTCAGCCAACAATGGCGTGCGGCATTACCCAGAGTGCAGCAGGACAATGCCTCCTTTTCTTATCACAGGATTGGAATATTCACAGACTGATTGAACTGCTTTTACCGCGAGGGGAAGTGACAGGCCGTGGAAAAACTGAGTGACGAGAGAGAGAGAGATGGGGACAGACAGACAGACAGACAGACAGACAGACAGACAGACAGACAGACAGACAGACAGACAGACAGACATACAGACAGACAGACAGACAGACAGACAGACAGACAGACAGACAGACAGACAGAGGAGAAATAGAAAGGGAGAAAGAGGGAGAGTCAGAGAGAGAGATATACAGGGGGAGTAAAGGAGAAAGATAGGGATGTATGCAGTGAGCTCGATGTCGCAACCCTCGAGATAAATGTGCACTTTGGGCAGGATTCATGACTAAGATAATGCATAGGGGGGATAGTGAATGTGCCTTAATATTGCCATGAATACATTATTGGGGGCTTGAAACGAAACTCGTGAAGATATAGAATAGTCATTCAAATGTTATATGTTTTGTTCTAAAGACACATGATTGGGGCTGGGAGATCTGTCTTTTCCCACACTTTTACTCTAAATCTTTCCTCTATTTCAACATGTTACATATTATTTCCCCTATTCCACACTTATTCTACTGCTTTCTCCTTTTCCACATCTCTCCTGTCTCCACCAAGCCGAAGGCATGCAGGGGAGAGAGCATGTTTTGCACCCTGTCTGTCTGTCCGTCCGTCCGTGCACAGCTAATCTCCGGCACTAGGGATGTCCCGATCACGTGTTTTGCTCCCGATCCGATTACGATCATTTGATTTTTAGACATACCGATACCGATCTTTCCCGATCCGATCTTTATATTTTTATGTAACACTTATGCCATATCCCAAAAGCAAATATCCTAATGTATGTCACACTAGTCTAGTCTGTTGTGTTGCCTTTCAATTATTGAAAGGCAAAATGTGACTAGAATTTTATTAGAATGACTGTCGTTGTTTTCTTTCTTTCTATGAAAGCATGGAATCATAGCAAAATAATGATGTATTGGTTAATTAGAGTGAATACAGTTCTACAGCTTATAGAACTGAAGTCGAGTTAAGACTCTTAAAGAGTATCTCTCTCATTCAGAGAGAGTACTACAGACACCTATAGACTCTTAAAGAGTATCTCTCTCATTCAGAGAGAGAACTACAGACACCTATGAGTTAAGACTCTTAAAGAGTATCTCTCTCATTCAGAGAGAGAACTACAGACACCTATGAGTTAAGACTCTTAAAGAGTATCTCTCTCATTCAGAGAGAGAACTACAGACACCTATGAGTTAAGACTCTTAAAGAGTATCTCTCTCATTCAGAGAGAGGACTACAGACACCTATGAGTTAAGACTCTTAAAGAGTATCTCTCTCATTCAGAGAGAGTACTACAGACACCTATGAGTTAAGACTCTTAACTCTTTGAGAGTTTCATGGATTTCTATATAGTTTTTAGACTTCTCTATGGCAGAATGGCGTTTTTGAATGATTTATTGAAAATTCTCTGTTGTGAATGTGTGACAACGAAAGACCTTCAGAGAAAGCTTGGCTTGTCTGCTTCCAGGAAAAAAATGAACTGAGTTGATAAAATGTTTAGTTGTGGTGTTGGAAGCCATTTAAAAGAGCCTGCATTTACACTGGGTAGTGTTTCTAGGACAACAAAAAAAGTTATGACCGGTTGAAGTTTTATTTTCTAAATAACTTTTTTTCTGCTGGGCGTACATAGCCATGCAATATCTCATTTTAAAGGGTGAGTTGTCTAGTTCAATTAAAATAAAATAAAAAGTTTCTCACATGTACCACTGTAGATATTTTGCCATCTATAAATAGCATGGTCAGTCATGATCAATCTGACCTATCCAGCTAAAAGTCCCCCTAGCTCTGAAATGGAACATCATATAAACTCAATTCTTTTTTGGGGTAAAATTAGACATTCTAACGCACATTTTGATATATACCATGTTTACATAGTCTTACCAGTACCGTGTCTATTCATGCATGTATCTCAAAAACCTGTTGTGAAGAAACAGTTTTGATAAAAAACTCATCCAAGGACATTGTTTTGATATGACTTTGTGCCCATGATATGTATCAAAATATAGACTTGAATGTATACTGTATTATAACAAACAAATTGGGTTCTTACCATCTACCGTTACAGAGTAAATCACAGTTGAAACTCGCTTAGTCAAACCATAAACCTCAGACTAGTGAACAAAATAGCCATGACAGGTCTAACTCATTGTAAAAGCTTGTCTTTTATTTTTTATGACTACTAACATAATACAATTATAATAAATATTACAGAAAATAAATAGGCCTACATACAAAACAGTTGTCCCCAAACTCCCCAGTGTCCCCAAACCACTGCATTCCAGTTGTTCTTGACGGTGTGTGTGTGTGTAGGCTAAATTTAAAAAAAAAACAACAACTGAAATGAATGAATGCATCCGGTTCAGTGTCGGAGAACTCCATCGCAGTCTTGACTCTTCGTCTTCATCATCATCATCATCATCATCATCATCATCATCCTCCTCCTCCTCCTCCGATGCCAGTTCTAAATATATAAAAATAAACATTTAGCTGTAGTCAGCCCGGCCAATAGCCAGTTGGGGGGGGGGGGGGGGGGGACGTAGGCTATCTGACATCATCGTCATCATCATCATCACACGGAGACACACTAAACAATGTACAATCATGATTGTATACAATATACAATGAATGCAATTATCATGCAAGCTCAGACGTCAATGAAACGTCATACAGATCTTATATAATACGCTACTGTTAGCTTCACTCCCCGTCCCCCCTCCGATCCTTGTAGCAACGTCATCATAACCACGCGTTGCTTCAGTAAACGATGCATGTTTGTTCTCCGTCTTTGTAGACAGTAAATAAAAGGAGCGAACATTACTCTAAAGATCAGATCGCCTATAAGGCACGCTACAATATAAAATACTTGTACTGCCATGCGTGCATGCCTGCTACGATACATTTGTACTGCACCAACCAACCGATCGACACCAACCCCCCCCTCCAGCCCTTAGCCAGCACCAATGCACCGACCAACACCATTAGCCAGCACCTTCGGTGCTGGCTAATGGCTGGGGGCCATCGTGGTGAGTCATTCTGGCGTCATGATCTGACTAGTAGTAGTAATTATCCAAGCATCTATTTGTAGCGATCATCTTATGATTTCTGATCACTATAGAAGGGCATTTTCTACAATAAGATTACCTCAAAACATTCCGGGTTGATCGTCTTCTTCAATGGTTTCCCGGTATAGCTCATCGGACGACGATGGGGAGACAATGAAAAAAGGAGGGAGGGAGCAGCGAGTCTCGCTGTAAGCACTGGACCAGGGCTACTCCGCCTGGAGAAGGCGACTGGGACGCGTATGGATCAATACTACTACCACAAAACTCGCTCAAATAAATAGTACTGCTTTCAACTTTTTCTGCTAGAAAATCGCTCGGGCGAGACGGCAAACAGGCAAAACAATGAAAACTATGAAGACTCCCTCTGCCCCCACTGTTTACAGGGGGTGGGACCAGCTTCCAATGGCAACACGTACACGTGTGTCACGTGACACGGGTTTTCTGGGTAATGTAGTTGGAATATAAGCTCAGGAATTTAAACAGCGCTTCGGAGCATATTAATATGTTTAGATTCATCAAAAACTGTGAAGACGCCAATTGGCGTCATTGATCATTTACGGAATTCTGATGAAGACGCCAATTGGCGTCTTTCATCTTCTAAGGGTTAAAGAGTATCTCTCTCATTCAGAGAGAGGACTACAGACACCTATGAGTTAAGACTCTTAAAGAGTATCTCTCTCATTCAGAGAGAGTACTACAGACACCTATGAGTTAAGACTCTTAAAGAGTATATCTCTCATTCAGAGAGAGAACTACAGACACCTATGAGTTAAGACTCTTAAAGAGTATCTCTCTCATTCAGAGAGAGTACTACAGACACCTATAGACTCTTAAAGAGTATCTCTCTCATTCAGAGAGAGAACTACAGACACCTATAGACTCTTAAAGAGTATCTCTCTCATTCAGAGAGAGTACTACTGTTCGGTTATTTGGCGATGTTGTGCCGGGGCTCCGACCAGCCCATGCAGTAGGCAGAGTAAAGTGACTAACACGCACAAGTGAACTAAATGCTCCAATAATATCTTATATTTGATGAACTCAAACGTGCATTTTATAGGGTTTTTATTAATTCATGTTAATCATAAACACTTACAATCATACATTCACACGTTCTGTTCACACTTCCCCCCAACACAAGATGAATACAGTACCCCGGAATCTGGATCACAGGTCCTATTGGTCTGTGGTTCTATTCTGTTCTGTTGGTAGGAATTCTAGCTATCATTTGAACACTCTAAACTCCCAGATCATGGTAAAGCTTAGCTTGTCATTGATGACTCTCAGACTTAGTTCAGCATGTGTCACTAAGTGACACTATGTGTAATCATGTGGTTTTAAATCTAATCAATGGAGAAAAGAAACACAAATAACACTTGGTTACAATCTAAACATCATATCACATCAATTATGAATAATGCACAATTATATCTATATAGCACATAATATATCGCATATAATACATACCGCTGGTCTCTGTCTGCTACATGTATCACGTTCGGTGGTATTGGTGAATCTAATTACACTTTGTGCCATACAGAATAGTCAATGCAGCCTTCTGACTGATTACACCTCCATGCTAACACTTTCGGCCAATCAGATGCCACTGACCATCCTGCCTCTCTCTGGCCACAGCAGCCGGCTCCTATTACAGTCCCTGTAATGCCCAACTACTTCTGCCTAGATTAAACTGTTTAGACTATTACAGGTATTTATCATTTAGCCTTTTTACCAACCCAATATATAATAGGTTATTAGAACACATTAGAGGAATTAAAGATTGGTTACTTCAATATTTGTATGTTCTAGCTGAGTTGACTTCCCCTGTGAGAAGGAGTCAATAATGGCTTACAACAGGAAGAGGCAGTAAAACCCCCATCCACCGGTTATCAATGCAACTGGAGTGCATTGGAATGTGGTCCCAGGACCTACAGCTATCCTGTTGCTCCATGGAGAGTGGTACACATTGATCACTCAATCTGACCCAATATATTTCCCATTATGAGTACAAATCTCGCACACCCATAAATAACCAAACAACTACAGACACCTATAGACTCTTAAAGAGTATCTCTCTCATTCAGAGAGAGGACTACAGACACCTATAGACTCTTAAAGAGTATCTCTCTCATTCAGAGAGAGTACTACAGACACCTATGCCATCATGCATAGCCAGGGTTGCATTTCCTTTGTTTTCATCATAGGTGTCTTTTACGCTTCTGAGTGTGACTAGTCTTTGTTTGATGATCTCTGGCTGGGACCAGAAGGAGAACAACTAGCGTGAACACAACAGTTTTTACTAAATGTCATTGCTTATACATCTTTCTTTGATATTTACATTAGACAATTACAAATCCGATCTATTCTCCCCGATTCCGATCTTTTGAAAATCATGTGATCGGAGCCGATTTCCGATCACCCGATCCGATCGGGACAACCCTATCCGGCACCATATTGGCCTGGGCAAAGCCAAACTGTGCACACTCCCCTCTGCCCCAACGGCCTGTTATAGCGTCACCATGAGGCCTTTTTTAGCAAAACACATTTTTTTATCCATACATCACGTAAATCGGTACACACTATCTCTAGTCATGTGAGTCAACACGGATCTGTCCCATTTTCCTTTCGAAGATTACCTTCCAAAGTTTGCAGGATTGGTCCCTTTTGAACAAAATGCCTACAATCATGAACACAGCGTGCAATTTCCGTGAAATCTTACACGCACATTCCCAGTAGGCCGAGGAAGACATGCCACTTAAAACATTTCAAATCGGCCTCATGGTGGCGCTATAACAGGCCAATTCATAGAACTGCACTTATCTATGTAAAACTTTGTATGCACACTCCCAAGGAAAGTCCAAGGAAAAACCTTTGCCCTGCGTTTTTCACATCTGCCTCTTATAGCGCCATCATGTGGTTGACTTATGTAAAACACCTTCAGATTGTATCCAAATATCACGCAAATCTGTACACATGATCTTTATAGTCATGTGATCAAGGCGGATCTGTGTGATTTTTGATCGTGGTCGGCTAAGATTGACCTCTAAAGTTTGCAGGTGTGGCCCGTTTTGAACAGAATGCCTCAAATCCTGAATGCAGTGTTCAATTTACATGCATCTTTGCACGGACATTTCCACTACGTTGAGGAACAATTAATGCCACCCTTTTCACATTGCCCTATTATAGCGCCACCAGGAGGCACATTTTTGCAATTTCATATTACTTTCATATTACACATTTTGTCCAAACATCACAATCGTTTACTGACCTGGTGGAGACCTGTGCTCCGAGGAACACTTTTTCTAGTTCCACAAGTTATTCCATCTCTTTCTCATTTCCCCCACACTTTACTTTTCACGCACTTTAACGCCACTCTTTCCATCTTTGCCACGCTGTGCTCCCCTCTTCTCTATATCTTCTGGTCCGCTGCCCATCTTTCACAGAGCCTTTGAAGTTAATGTGCAGTTGGAGGGGGGGCCTCGGTTCACTGTCTGGAGAGCGGCAGCACATTGATGTGATGTGCATGGAGAATGCCATTCACTTTGCTGAATTTGCACTGCGCATTGGAACTTTAATCTGAGGGCACATTTGTTTATTGGCATACAAATGAACATCTGCATGGAGCTGTGTGTGGACGCCATGCTCGCAGCGGCTCCCTAATCGCCTAAAAGCCTGGAGATGCAGAGCATAGCAATGAGAGAGAGAGCCGCGCCCAAGGCCCTCCGTCATGCACTCCTTTATCTGAACACCCACACTCTCACTCACTCTCTCTCTCTCTCTCTCTCTCTCTCTCTCCTCCTCCTTAACTCTCTCTCTCTCTCTCTCTCTCTCTCATTCGTCACCTTATATTTCTCTCGCTCTCAATTCTCGCGGGTCAACAGTTTAATTCCCAGTTTATTGGTTGCATCTTTATTGGCTTGACATTATGAAGAGGCATTTTTGACAAGCGTCAACCTTTTAGCCGATTGCTATATTTTGCATTTGCCCCTAAACACACAAATAGACCAAAGACCATCTGCGTTTGAGTCATGACGACATTCTCTGCTAATGTATTTTGGTGTGCATATTCTTAGATTTTGCTAATCATTTTTTTTGTTTTTGTCAACAACTGACCGCAATTGTCTCCGCGATCTTTATGGCCAGATGTTCTGGTGCCCCTCAAAAATGTACGGTTGAGATGATGAAAGTACGTAGCCTTCAGTCTGATTGAAATGTATTCAAGTCATATTTTCTGTACGCTCCATGGGCTTTGCCAAAGATTACGTATATTTGTACTCTATTATGCGATCCAGTTTGGTCTGCTCTCAAACTGAATTAATACAGTATGTCATAATAGAGTTTTGCTTTTAACGTTAAAACGCAACCTCGGGTATGGGCACTGATGACGCGGAGGAGAGAACACGCCCCCAGCACCCACAGCATCCCCAGCGGGAATCGAACCCAAGACCTTCTAGCTGTGAGGCGACAGCACTACCGACTGTGCCACCGTGAGAAATACATTCTAATCTAAATTGATGAATCCGATTAACCATGTGGTATCTGGTGGAACCACATTTCATCAATATAGCCTAAATCATGTTAAACTAGACAGACTAAATTCACATCTAAAATTGTAAGCCTGATAATACTAGGAGGTCTCACCAACAGGACCAACAGGGTAGACGTTTAGGCCCCATTCTTCACAGCTGGCACCTATGCTAAATAGCTAGGCCTACTTTGATCTAGGAGCATTCAGACCAGAGGTCTCCTGTTGTGCTTCCTGTGACCTGTCCAGACATTTTGGTTTGAGTGTTAACGACTGTCTGTTTCAAATGTGTATTGGGATTTGAGCTTGTATAAAACTCCACTCAAATGTTCAATCTGTAGTAGTGTGTCCTGCCGTCAGGCTGGGTGCATGCATGGCTCCGGCCATGCATCTGATGCTGTATTGAACTCTGAAAATAAACCTGGACTCCGAAACCTTCATTCATCTGTCTGCCTCCGCGTTTATCCTGAGTACTTTTGCCTAAGTATTAGAGGTTTGTTCATGGGCTTTATAGAGAGAAAAGCAGTCTCTCTTTGTAGTATTTATACTTCAACCACTTAACCCTGCATAATTGAGGTGCCGCCGATCGATCGGTTGCCGGCCAAAATCGGCCGATCATAATCGGATCGGTCGTCGCCAAATTCACCGGTACGCAAATCTGATAAAAAAAAGCTAAAAGCTGCGCCGTTTACATCCAACATAATGTGTCACTGCTGTCACAGCCTTGGTGGCCCCTCCCCCTCCCCAGAGTAATATGAGCTGCTTTAAATAGCATGCGTTCTCTCCTCTCTTTTGCACACAGAAAGAGTACATTTTCGCCGACTTCATACTTGCAGAAAATATCCATAATATGCTCCACAGTCCACACTCTACACAGATGACATTCCGACTTGCATCTTTCCATTGGCTTCTTTTGTAAACGGCCACTCGGCCAGGTTGTATGAAAATGCCCGAGGGTTGCCAGGTTTTTTATGTATTTACTTTTATAAGTAAGTACAAAAAAAATCTAAAAATCAGTATCGGCCGATCATGAAAAAAATAATCGGTGATCGGGATCGGCCCCCAAAAACCGTGAACCTATACTGTATAATACAATGGTGCATACAAAAATAGTGTTGTATATCAGCTTATACATCTGTTATTTTAACTAAAACAACAAAGAATCATTCATTAATCATAATCGAGGCAAAAGTTTGAAATAATATTTATTTGAAGTCATATCGCTCAGCTCTATCTTGCACAAACGTCCACTTGGACTCAAGGATGAACAGATTGGAATGTGGTGGCCAAAGTTCAAGGTCACAAAACCTGTCCACTACTTTATGCTATGAGTCTGGAGTCTCTGGATAGACGACGTCTCGAAGACGATGTCAACGACGACAGGTTGTGGCGGAGACATACTACAACTGCCTCTATGAGTCTGGAGTCTCTGGATAGACGACGTCTCGAAGACGATGTCAACGACGACAGGTTGTGGCGGAGACATACTACAACTGCCATGCAGTGTTCCTGTAGCTTCTATAGTTCCTTTTCTCTTTCTTTTTTCCCCTCTTTTGACACATTTGTGTGATCACGATTCACGTTTAATAAGTTCTTTCACTCTGTGGGAACCTGTGCACATGCACACCTGCATAAAATAAAAGAAGGAAATGAGCTGGACAAATTGGTTTCTGATGGTCTATTGTTATTCCATTTCAACCTCTCCTTTCGCTGTGAATGCCCTTGTATGTAACTCCTTTATATTCTGCGCTGTGGATGAAATTGCATGTCAATCATTACAGATTTAATAACCTACATAAATTGACGAAACACTCTATACGACGCTGTGTGTGTGTGTGTGTGTGTGTGTGTGTGTGTGTGTGTGTGTGTGCGCGCGCGCGCGCGCGCGCGCGCGTGTGTGCGTGCGTGCGTGCGTGCGTGCGTGCGTGCGCATGCGCACGTGCGTGCAAATGTGCAAACCTTATGCCTGATTTATATTTGGTTGTGTGCACGGTGTTGCGCACCAAAAGTAGCTGATCTACAAGCTCACAATGTGACGCAGTGTGAAGAGCTTGTATCGGCAGTTTGTTAGAGCTTGTATCGGCACCACAGTTTATACATTCCCCTCCAGCCAGAGAAAGCACAGCACCTAATAATAATGCTTCAGGCGTTTCTCCAGTTTAAATGGCCTTGGGTTCTAACCGGTTCACATTATCAGGCAGCGACGCCTGTCGGACAGGAACTTTCTCCATATTTCAACTTCTAATGTATTTTCTTCTCTCATTTCTTTTTTCTTTTTTTTTGTACATTACTGCCAAAGTAGCCGATTTACAAGCTCAGAACGTGCCGCATCATGACTTGTTGTGACCGTAAAATTAGTTAAGTGTGTCGTCTGTGTGTTTTATAGATATTTAACCAATGAAAAGTATTAACAAGAGGCTTGTGATTGACTAAATAAAAACTACATTATATTTTTTTACATTTCCTGAAAAGTAACAGTTTTTAACATACAAGGTTTCCCACCGACAGTATGGGATTTCAGTATAGTTTAAACGCCTCTGGGTAGTAAAGGAATTCACATAATATAGAAGGCCCTGGGGGGGGGGGGGGGGGGGGGAGAGAGAGAGAGAGAGAGAGAGAGAGAGAGAGAGATACTGTAGGCAGAGAGACAAGAGGACAGATTGGAAGGGAGGGAAGGAGATAGGAAACTCAGAGAGAGTTAGCATGTATGCCACCATAACATGTCAGTTTTATACAAGCACTTTGAGACTCCTTTTACATGGCGACCATCTCCAGATAAAACGGCAAAGTCCCGTTGCGTTCTCATTTTTTATTGACCCTTTACACGAGCACGCACACTTTATGAAAACGCTATAATATCGCTAGGTGGCGGTAACGGGCTGCCAAATAGACCAGTCACCCACGTTACACACAAGAAGAAGAGCCAGCTCCCCCTTCACGCAACCCTATCGGGGTTTTGCTATTCAACATTAATGTTACATTATAGCTGAATATTGGATGTTAAAAAAAATAATTTTAATAATATTGATCTGTGACCATTTAGTCTCTCTAGAAACTAAAGAGACACGACAGTAAACAATACCGTATATTTCTCCATTTCCATTGGGAAATGTGTTGGAGAATAGTTAGTATAGAAAATAATAGAACATTATAAATCTATAACAAATCAGAACACAACGTGGTTGTGGCCGTCGCTCGCTGTCTGCTTTCTATAACACATCGGGTCATTATTCATCATAATTATATGGCTCTGCATCAATGTAATAATATATGCGCTGCGAGCCAACGTGAGCCATGATGTCATAAGTTTTGCGGATTTACCGTTTTGCCTGTTTACACGGAGAAGGGATACAACGGCGTTCTCAAAGATTTCCACTCTGGGAGGTGGTTTCACTTTGTTGCGTTATCACCTCCTGATAACACCCTTCTCGTCTAAACGGACCCCAGCAAACGATACTTTATTTTGCTGTTTCTTATGAACACCGTTCTCGTGTAAAAACCACCTGAATTGCTGTCAGGCAGAAACCTCATGTCTCTCCATATGTTTTTATTTCCTAAATTAAAGGAACATTTCACCACTGGAAGAAACTCCAGTCACTCAATGTTAATAGTATTTGTAGTAGATAACAAATAGCTCAATTTTAAATGTGCACTCTTATGGCCAGAACAATGATGTAGTCTGTGTGTTTGACAATGGATTGCTGGATTACTACAATGACCATAATGCTTTTGTGCACTCACCCCACCTTGTGGAGAGGGGGAGGGCTGTCTTACTGAGACAATGTGTAGTACAGGAAGGAAGTGAGACACTTTGAAATACTAAAATATCAAAAAACTTACTCACATAAACCCCAGGAAAGTGTTTCTTGTCTCCCAAACATCATTCAAATAAGATCTGGTTCCGGTTACAAAAAGGGTGAAGTGGCCCTTTAACACCCTATTTCATCATCCAAGAGTGTTGCACAAAAGCAGTGAAAATAGAAGATCTACAAGCTCACGACGTGTCGCATCTCAACGAGTCGTGGGCTTGTAGATCTATTTTTATTTTATCTTTGGACATCTGCCCGACAGCAAAAAAACGTTTCTGATTTGCAGCAGGCTTTTATTTATTTTTGCACTGCCCTGCACCGGGCCGTTATTTGGTTACAATTCCAATTAGGCTGAAGAAACTGCAAATAATACTCCCTGGACAGGGCGTTTGATACGCACAATGGTGTCAGACGCCGGGCGTTTAAAAGGAACTGTGGTGGCTATTTGAGGCAGGGCTGCTGGAAATATATACGGTACGATACATGTAGTAAAATAATCCTGAAGGTCCTGGGTTAACTGTGTAATAATCAGAAGGTCAACAGTTTGTGTACTGTATACATCTGTCCTACTGTAAATCAAATTAGACGAATATAGCTGGCTGCTTATCAGAAATGGAAAAATGGGGTTCCAGACTCTAAATAGCAGATTTTTGAAAAGTTATCTGGCTACATGAGACTACCGAGGTGGGTACCATGATACCATCCATGGCTCTCTCCACAGGAAAACAATGGCTGAGTCAGCTCCAGAGGTTTTGCAGCTTGTCTTGTGTAAGCACCTTTACTGTGTGTTTTTTTTTTTCAATGGCTTTACATAAGTTACTGTTATTCGGCTCTAAAATAGGAGTATGAATCACGCCTTGGAGTTCTGTTTGGAGAGATTTGTTTTGTATGCAGTGACACACTCAGCAGGTGCTGTGCAGGCTTGTGTGTGTGTGTGTGTGTGTGTGTGTGTGTGTGTGTGTGTGTGTGTGTGTGTGTGTGTGTGTGTGTGTGTGTGTGTGTGTGTGTGCGTGTGCGTGTGTGCGTGCGTTCGTGCGTGTGAGCCGGCTTGGAGTCAGTGGTTAGGAGTGTGTGTGTTTTGTGGGTTGGGGGGGGGGGAAATGAAGAGCTTTCATTTGAAATATCTCATTGTGTTTGATATAATGTCAGCTTCCATTAGGGGAGACTGGTGCAAAAGATGATGGCTGGAGAACCCGAGCCAGGAGAACTGTATAGGTTTGCGGTTGACTCCAGGTTTTGCCGTCCCCGTCTATGACTGTGTGTGTGTGTGTGTGTGTGTGTGTGTGTGTGTGTGTGTGTGTGTGTGTGTGTGTGTGTGTGTGTGTGTGTGTGTGTGTGTGTGTGTGTGTGTGTGTGTGTGTGTGTGTGTGTGTGTGTGTGTGTGTGTGTGTGTCTCTGCGTGCGTGTGTCTGTGCATGGCAGAGGCATTGAGCATGTTCTGTAATTATAAAGTCATTAGCAGGTGTCCGGAGGTGATATGAATATGACGGTGATGATGGAGCGCTCATCTCAGAATCAAAATGTCAACCTGTCTGAGCTGCTGTGCTGAATCACGCACGCACGCACGCACGCACGCACGCACGCACGCACGCACACACGCACACACTGTTCACACACACACACACACACACTGTTCACACACACACTGTTCACACACACACTGTTCACCTTCTCCTCTATGGCAGGGGCTTCCAAAACAATGGGTCGGGACCCTTGGGTCGCATTCTGCTTATACTTAAACAGTCCATCCTATTAAAATTGGCTAATGGGTGGACTGGCCCCTTTAAAGGGATATTTCACTCTAACCTCTGGTCATATATGGTTTATGTGAACACCCCAGACCGTTTTTAAGTTGCTCGATTCAGTATTTAGATATTTGTCTCCACCGTTTCGAACAAAATGCCACAAATCACAAACACAGTGTGCAATTTCTGTGAAATTATACACGCACATTTCCACTAGGCCGAGGACGACATGCCACTCATTTATTCCCCAAATCAGCCTCAAGGTGGCGCTATAACAGGCCAATTCCTGTTTTTAGCTATAACTGCATCGATCTGTATACAACTTATGTATGCGCACTCCCTAGAGGCCATGGAAAAACATTGTCCCTGCATCCCTCCACATCTGCCGGTTATAGCGCCACCATGAGGCCAATTTCTGCAAAACACATTGCTTATGTTAGTCGCACAGATTTCATCCAAATGTCACGCAAATCGGTACACATGATCTCTGTAGTCATGTGATCAAGACGAGTCTGTTGGATTTCTCAGATTCTACACTGATTGGCTAACATTGCCTTCCAAAGTTTTCAGGAGTGGCCCGTTTTGTACGAAATGCTGCACATGTCCTCATGCTCATCCAGAATTCTATCCTCATGCTATGAGTGATCTGGCTCTGCATTTCCTCAACAAAATGAAGAAAATTGTTGCAAAAAAATAACAAACAAAACAACATGTTTATATTACTCCTAAACATTTTGCCAAACATCTCACACTGTCCTATCCTCCTGGTGGAGACCTGTGCCCAGAAGAACATCTCACACAGTCCTATCCTCCTGGTGGAGACCTGTGCCCAGAAGTGCACTTTTTCTAGTTGATATTCATTTTAGCTGCCCCGCTGATATTGTCCTTCTATGTACTTTTTTCATTTATTTTTAACACTTTGACCGCTATCATTTATTGAAAAATTAGGATCTAATTCACGCCAGCATTTTTTTAATTTGAGCTCTTATTTTGAAAATCCGCCATTTCCGGTCCACAACCGGTAGTCCTACGTTAGGAGTTTTCACACAGCTGGATGGGCCTTGTTTACTATGTGAATCCAGGCCGGAGCTCCGGAGAGCTCTAGATTGTCAGCTCTGTGCCGTCAAAGAAACGCTGTTTTGACCAAAAATGCCATCTGGGACAAGGAATAGGAGTTACAGGCGATTGAAAGAAATGGATAGAATGGATGCTTATGGCGACGACGATCTAAGATGGGCGATCCAGTTCTGTGCTAACAACACAGCTAGCTAACCGGCTAACGTGAGTAGCATTTTGGCTCGAGCAATCGAACGCGCTATAAAAGCTCAATTGCCGTAGGCCGTCGGCAATGGCGATAAGCGTCACTATCAAAATTAGGCTTCAATTGACTTTAATCGTCGGCAATGGCGCGGAGGGTGTTAATATGTTTTTTTGGAACATAACCTCCTCCAGGAAGAGGTTGGAGGAGACAGCATTATTAAAAATCACACTTGTGTGAAGTGAGCGGTGCCTTTAACATAATAATGATGATAATGAAAACAGTAAATGAAACAAATAATGCCTATTGCATGTCGTAGTAGGCAAACATTGGGTGAATGGACCAAATGTGAACTTGTAGATCGGCTATTTCTGGCAAAGAGATTTGGGGCCCTATCTTGGGCGAGCCTTAGCCTTTATCCCTAAACTTATTGTCTCCACCAGGCCGAAGGCATGGGGAGAGAGTATGTTTTGTACTCCGTCCGTGTGTGTGTCCGTCCTTCCGTCCGTCCGTTACCAGCTAATCTCCGGCACCGTTGGCCCAGTCGATGCCAAACTTTGCACACACACTCCCTGGATGCCAACGATGAACCTCTGCCCCAACTTTTTCGGATGTGTCCGATATTTCATATTCCATCCTAATTGGCTATAATTGGCTTTCACAGTTTGCAAGATTGCCCCGTTTTGAACAAAAGCCTCAAATCATGAACGCAGCATGCAATTTACGTGAAATCTTTCACACATTTTCTTACTAGGCTGAGGAATGTATCCCACCCTTTTCACATTGGCCTGTTATAGCGCCACCAACAGGTTGATTTTTGCAAAACACATTTTTGGAACAAAATGCCTCAAATCATCCAATTGCCATCAAAGGCGTTTGAAGAAATGGCACCCTTTTCACATTGGCCTATTATAGCGCCACCAGGAGGCCACAACCTGACCTGGCTTGGTGGAGACCTGTGCCCCGAGGGGCACTTTTTCTAGTTTGCCATATTTTACTATCTTGAAAAACATTTTAAAATAGTTCAACCAGCCGTTCTATTCATCGACATGTTGTGAGCTTGTAGATCGCCTATTTGAACTATTTTAAAAATGTTTTTCAAAATAGTAAGGGGTGGCACAAGATCTAGCACTTCTTTGTGTAAAGGGAATAAAAGAGTAGGGCACATACCTATGGGGGACCCTGGTCAGCGACGTATAAGTTCTAAATGTGTATTAACCCATTTTGGGCGGGAACCCCTTTTGGTGTTAGCATTATGTTATGCTTTAGCTATTGAAAAATAGCAGATCTACAAGCTCATAGCGCGGCACCGAGGTCTGCTATTTTTGAAAAATCAAAGAACGTAGCTTTTTCAGAAAACTGTCAGGATTTAGAAGACATTTTTAGAATCTGATCTCAGGTCAAAATGGGTTAAGGAAAATACCATTATGTGCATACATAGACAAATATGTACACACAACACAATGGCTAGAATCCATACAGTGAGATGGAAAGGAGCCAGAAGCAAAAAACAAACATAGCCTACTTATGTAAAGCCATTGAAAAAAAGAAACACACAGTAAAGGTGCTTACACAAGACAAGCTGCAAAACCTCTGGAGCTGACTCAGCCATTGTTTTCCTGTGGAGAGAGCCATGGATGGTATCATGGTACCCACCTCGGTAGTCTCATGTAGCCAGATAACTTTTCAAAAATCTGCTATTTAGAGTCTGGAACCCCATTTTTCCATTTCTGATAAGAAGCCAGCTATATTCGTCTAATTTGATTTACAGTAGGACAGATTTATACAGTACACAAACTGTTGACCCTCTGATTATTACACAGTTAACCCAGGACCTTCAGGATTATTTTACTACATGTATCGTACCGTATATATTTCCAGCAGCCCTGCCTCAAATAGCCACCACAGTTCCTTTTAAACGCCCGGCGTCTGACACCATTTTG
The DNA here is from genome assembly GCF_951216825.1 of Electrona antarctica. NCBI lineage: Eukaryota > Metazoa > Chordata > Actinopteri > Myctophiformes > Myctophidae > Electrona > Electrona antarctica. The sequence continues at coordinate 14,456,284 of NC_136790.1, forward strand.
CGTGTTAAACGCCCTGTCCAGGGAGTATTATTTGCAGTTTCTTCAGCCTAATTGGAATTGTAACCAAATAACGGCCCGGTGCAGGGCAGTGCAAAAATAAATAAAAGCCTGCTGCAAATAGCCGCACCTGGTTCCTTTTAAACGCCTGGGGTCCAAAATGATTTTGCATATTAACTGGTTCCGTCCATCCGACGTGCCCACACGGCCTAGGGAATCGAACCGAGGGGTGCATCCGACGTCCTCAGACGTCCTAGCGCATCCTCAATGATACGGGGCGAGATAAAAATATTCAGATTTTTTTCCTTTTTTTTATTTGTCAGTTCGCCTTTCGGCTACCGTATGCCACACTCTAGGCAATTGTTAGCTTCCCATTGATTTAGCTGTTAGCGCGGCGGAAAGAATGACTCGTCTCTCCTAATCCAGGGCGCTCTCCGTGGTGTTGAACGGATCGATATACTGGCGCTTCATTTCTGCTCCTCATCCGTCTCTCCCACAAAATATGAACGCTTTTTGGATCATATATCGTATCAATTAAAACGATCGCAATGTAAGCTAGCTATGTCAAGTAAACTTTTTTTAGTGGATTGTTTCCGGGTCGTGGGTTTCCGAGTAAAAGCGGCCATGTTGTTCCGGCACCCCAGAGCTCCTATTTTGAAGGACTTCCGGCACTGATTGTGTTAAACGCCCGGGCTACTATTTAGAAATATACGGTATTTATCTTTGGAATGAACTGCCTGTCTCTGTCAGGCAGGCTCAATCTAAACTGTCCTATACATAAAAAAGTGTGAAAATACTATTATGGAATAAGCTACAGGCTAGATTTGCCCTTTAGATTTGTGATTTCACAGTTTGATATAGATTTTAGATATTGCTGTGTGCCACATAAGGTATTGGGTGCTATGTCATTTATTTATTTGACCAAAATAAAATAAAATCAGGGTTCCTTGATGGTGTTTCAAATTGAAGTCTGTATAACTCTCAGAGGGTACAAATGGAACCAATGGTCGCGGGTATATTTGGTTCCATTTGTACCCTCCGAGTTATAGAGGTCCTTGAATGGTGTGAGAACCAATGATGTAGAGTAGGGCATTCACTACTAGTCATTTTTACTAGTTGACTAGTTGCATAGTTTACTAGTCGACTAGTTGTTTAACTACCTATTATGTTAAAAAATATATATATATATACAGTATATATATTTTGGAAATAAATATTTGTACATTTAAAAACTGTGTACATTGGTGACTATAACTATAATCTACCTGATCTTGAGGCCTACAAAATCGGGGAAAATCGTATCAACTAGTCAACTAGTACCAACAAGGTCGACTAGTGGATTTACTAGTCGACTAGTAAACTAGTCCAGGGGTTCTCAACGTTTTTGGCCGGGGACCCCCGGAAATGCTTTGGCAACGTCTAGGGGACCCCCGCCCCGCCCCCTCCCGACCCCCAATATAAATTGACTGCTACAATAACCTTAAACCATTTTGGGCGGGAACCCCTTTTGGTGTTTTAAGCATTGTTATAATTTAGCTATTGAAAAATAGCACATCTACAAGCTCATAGCGCGCCACCGAGTGGCGCGCTATGAGCTTGTAGGTCTGCTATTTTTGAAAAATCATGAAAATAAAATTTTAAAAAATATATATATATTTATTTTTTTTTGAAAATAATTTGGGGACCCCCTAAAATAATTTGGCGACCCCCCGAGGGGTCGCGACCCACAGGTTGAGAACCCCTGAACTAGTCGACTAGTTGCTTAATGCCCTGATGTAGAGAGACATGAGCAGACACACACTGTGGTCCGGTGAAAAAAGTCAACATTATCATCTAGACCAGAGGGGCGGTTTCTATAGCAACAGTCAACTTGTCTCTACATGAATCTCACTGCATTTGCTGAAATCATAAATTGGGCGAGGATGAGGAGACCGGTATCGAGAGGAGAGAGATGGACGGAGATGAAGGCATGCAGTAATGGATCGTACTGCTCAGATTTTGAACTTGAGTGCAAGTAGTAACACCACCGCCGTGCGCTTTGCAGTACAACTTTACAAAATGTAGATGTCCCATGTTTACTTACAGTAATTAAGTCAATTTGACCTGAGATCAGATTCTAAAAATGTCTTCTACATCCTGACAGTTTTCTGAAAAAGCTATGTTTCTATGTCAGTCGTTCTTCGGTTTTTAAAAAATAGCAGACCTACAAGCTCGTAGATCTGCTATTTTTCAATTAGCTAAAGCATAACATAATGCTAACACCAAAAGGGGTTAAGTCAATTTGTACAAAGGTATTTGCCTCAAAATACTTTGCGAAAAAGTACAGATTATGAACGTTTATTTCAGAATTCATCATTATTATTAGACTATCATTAGTGTGGTTGCCCACACTAATGATACTTTTTTGAGTAACGCCCTTTTTTATTATTCCACCCCCTGTGACGTCATGTGGATCAATCAGAATCAGAATCTACTTTATTGTCACCTCACAGTTTTGCAAGTAAAAACGTGAGTGAAATTAGTTTTTGTGCACAGTTCCCATATTTTTATTTATATATATTTTTTTATTTTTTTTATCTTGTAGATCTGATATTTTCTAGATACAGTATATGATAACTTGTGAAACGGGACATTCTGCATAATGAGTACTTTAAGTACAGTATACTTTTATGCCAATACATGCAATACATTTTGATTACCAGACTTTTACCTGTAGTGTAACAGAGTGCTTCTGCATGGCAGCATTGATACAACATTAGGTGCGAGCTTACACGTGCACACGTTGGTGTGTGTGTGTGTTCCAGCTAATGTGCAGATGTCTCGTCAGGTGTGTGCGTAACCCCAGGCCCCCCAGACCCTGGACTCCTCCTGACCTGTGACCACCCACAGCAGATGGCCACGCTATCCGAGGGCAGCTGGGAGGGTCATGCACATCTGTACTTATGCACGTGTGTGTGTGTGTGTGTGTGTGTGTGTGTGTGTGTGTGTGTGTGTGTGTGTGTGTGTGTGTGTGTGTGTGTGTGTGTGTGTGTGTGTGTGTGTGTGTGTGTGAGCAACGGTCCTAAGGTGCGCAGGTGGTGTGTTGCCGCGTGTACCATGCATGGAATGTGTGTACATTTTGAGGTCGTGTTCTTACCAACGACGCAATCAACATCGCACAAACGAGCCGCGGTGCGGGCAGCAACGAATCTATTTGGCGTGTGAACCCACCGGACCCTCGTGTACCCCCCCCCCCCCCCCCCCACCCCACCCCACCAGGGACCGAGGAGCGGAGGGCTTATTTACAGAAGGATAAGTGCCACCGTGGTGAGACTAATTGTAGCAACGGGACCAGTAGAAACAGCCCTGGGATCTGCCTAAGTCCTGCTCTCAGCATCACAGGCACAACACAACAGCACTGCTTTGGCTCTACCTCTATACCTCTCTCTCTCTCTCTGTCTGCCTGTCTGTCTGTATGTCTGCTTCTCTCTCTCTCTGCCTCTCTCTCTGCCCCTCTCTCTCTCTCTCTCTCTCTGTCTGCCTGTCTGTCTGTATGTCTGCTTCTCTCTCTCTCTGCCTCTCTCTCTGCCCCTCTCTCTCTCTCTCTCTCTCTCTCTCTCTCTCTCTCTCTCTCTCTCTCTCTCTCTCTCTCTGTCTGCCTGTCTGTCTGTCTGTCTGTATGTCTGTATGTCTGCTTCTCTCTCTCTCTCTCTCTCTCTCTGTCTCTCTCTCTCTGTCTCTCTCTCTCTCTCTCTCCCTCTCTCTCGGCTCTGCAGAGACCAAGCTATTTTTAGCACTGGCAGTGCCCTCCCTCCCTATACTGCGCCCGACACCAGCATCGCCACCACCACCAACCGCTGCTGCCGCCACTACCCCTCTCCTCTCCTCTCCTCCTCTCCTCTCCTCTCCTCTCCTCTCCTCTCCTCTCCTCTCCTCTCCTCTCCTCTCCTCTCCTCTCCTCTCCTCTCAGAGCAGTCTGCTGAACCACATTCTTCTGACCCCTCTCGCCTCCATCCAAGCATGACATCGCTGTCGGAAACCTCATATCTCCCCGGCCAATAGTTTGGGAACCGTTACTCTGCTATAACCACATCGGATCAGGACCCCCAGCCCATTTCCCCATTTCCGAAATCTTCTGAAAAGTAACAGTTCGTGACATACAGTATAGGCGCTTTCCACCGGGCCATCGCCGGTGATGTCCACCACAGCTCCTACGCAGAGAGAGAGGCCGGTGATGTCCACCACAGCTCCTACGCAGAGAGAGAGGGACATTTCATTTCAGACACTCGGGTGCACGGTTGCCCTTGAGAGAGCGTCCTCATAGCCAGCCACCTCCTCCTCATGATAATGAGACGGGCCCCCACGGCCGCTGCTCGCCACACGCATGCGGCCCCGGCCTGCCCTCACGCTCCCCTCTCCATCGGAGATAAAGACGCCGGTCCAGAGGAGAACATGGAGGACGTAGAGGAAGGGTTAGGGCAGGCCGTTCCCAACCTGTGGGTCGGAGGCTTACTGGTGGGCCGTGAGGCTGTTGAATAGTGGGCCCCCTAAATAACTGGCGAAAACACGTATGTTAATGATAATTAATCTTACGAAATCTACAGTATGTATGTATACGTAGGCGTCTCCGGCTGTAGTTCACGTATCTCGACCGACCAACTTCAAATGTCTTAAGCATGTTGTTCTAGAGACATTAGCATCATAGCGTGTACATGTTATTTCAGAGACATTATTAGCATCATATGCAGGTGTGTACATGTTATTTCAGAGACATTATTAGCGTCATATGCAGTTGCGTATACATGTTATGTGTAGAGCCACTAGCATCACATGCAGCTCAGTGTACATGTTATTTCAGAGACATTATTAGCATCATATGCAGGTGTGTACATGTTGTTTGTAGAGACATTATTAGCATCATATGCAGGTGTGTACATGTTGTTTGTAGAGCCACTAGCAGCACATGCAGCTCAGTGTACATGTTATTTCAGAGACATTATTAGCATCATATGCAGGTGTGTACATGTTATTTCAGAGACATTATTAGCATCATATGCAGGTGTGTACATGTTGTTTGTAGAGACATTATTAGCATCATATGCAGGTGCGTACATGTTGTTTGTAGAGACATTATTAGCATCATATGCAGGTGTGTACATGTTGTTTGTAGAGCCATTGGCATCATATGCAGCTCAGTGTACATGTTATTTCAGATACATTATTAGCATCATATGCAGGTGTGTACATGTTGTTTGTAGAGCCATTGGCATCATATGCAGCTCAGTGTACATGTTATTTCAGATACATTATTAGCATCATATGCAGGTGTGTACATGTTGTTTGTAGAGACATTATTAGCATCATATGCAGGTGTGTACATGCTCTTCCAGAGACATTAGCGTATATGCAGGTTACAGGGTGGGGGTCGGTGCTGGGCTGTGGACCAATGCGTTTGGTTGCCGGGGCCAATGAGGCAGGGCGGCGTCACGGTGCTCATCTTGTTGCGGTTTTCATTGCCTCTCCCCCTGTTTACTATGCTGTTTACTATGACTCATCACCACCAGCTGAGGCTGTTATAGGACTCCCAGGGAGAGCAGCGCTTTGCACTTTATTCTCTTCTCATGACTTTATTTCCCTCCATGCTACATTCTGAACACTTTATCGCCATCCCCGGCATACTCACACACACATGCACACGACGACGTTCCTCGACTGCATTCCAGACACGCCACAATGTGACCACGTGTTCTGAACACGGGACTTGAACACGTGACACATTGCCAGTGGTGGACGGTAACAAAGTACATTTACTTGAGTTCTGTATAGCCTGTATAGATCACTCCACTATTTCAAAGACAAATATTGTACCTTTGACTCCACTACATTTCTAGGAATGGGGGGGGGAAGTGCATTTGGAATTGACCTCTTATTAACCCATTTTGGGGCGGGAACCCCTTTTGGTGTTTTAAACATTATGTTATAATTTAGATATTGAAAAATAGCAGATCTGCCACTCGGTGGCGCGCTATGAGCTTGTAGATCTGCTATTTTTGAAAAATCGTGAAAATATTTATTTCAGAAAACTGGAGGATTTAGAATATATTTTTTTAAATTTCGAGGTCAGGCCTGAATGGGTTAAGCTCCATGTCTGACGATAGCAGATCTACAAGGTGGTTGTAGATCTGATATTTTCACTATCATTGATTTTTATTGAAAATCTGAATTTTGTCCGTGCTTTTGAATACCTTAAAAAGCAAGTACTCCTCCAATACTAATCCATTTTCACTTGTAGTGGAGTAACATTTGACCAGAAGTAAGGCTATATCTATACTTTGACTCAAGTACTTGTTCCAGCACTGCACATTGCACATTACTCTTAAAAGAAACAGCATCATCTGGAATAATGACATGGCATTTTCCTTTATTTTGGAATTCTCTCAACAACAGCGATCCCGCTCACCTACCTTCATGACCTACTTCCATTCTGTACTCGTTGCACATCACACTACTGCCACTGTGTGTTCTGTGATGCTGATTATATTCTCATGCTGAACCAACCGGTGTGAGTGAATATAAACCATGATGACTCTCTCTCTCTCTCTCTCTCTCTCTTTCTCTCTCTCTCTCTCTCTCTCTCTCTCTCTCTCTCTCAATCACCATCGCCAGTGGGAGAGAGAGGAGTCGCTTCTTTAACCCATTCAGGCCTGACGTCGAAATTTAAAAAAAAAAGTTTTCTAAATCATGACAATTTTCGGAAAGATTTGAGGCACATTTTAACGATTTTTCAAAAATAGCAGACCTACAAGTTCATAGCGCGCCACTCGGTGGCGCGCTATGAGCTTGTAGATCTGCTATTTTTCAATAGCTAAATTATAACATGTTTAAAACGCTAACGCTAACGTGACATGGATGCGTTCCAGGTCTCAATGGATTAAGGGGATATAGACTTCTCTGCCATATGTCTTTACACATGATATAGACTGCTCTGCTATATCTTTACACGAGATATAGGCTGTCTATCTGCTATATCTTTACACAAGATATAGGCTGTCTATCTGCTATATCTTTACATGAGATATAGGCTGTCTATCTGCTATATCTTTACATGAGATATAGGCTGTCTATCTGCTATATCTTTACGGGGATATAGACTGCTCTGCTATATCCTTACAGGGATATAGACTGCTCTGCTGTATCTTTACACTGGGATATAGACTTCTCTGCTATATCTTTACACTGGGATATAGACTTCTCTGCTATATCTTTACACTGGGATATAGACTGCTCTGCTATATCATTACGGGGATATAGACTGCTCTGCTATATCATTACGGGGATATAGACTGCTCTGCTATATCTTTACACTGGGATATAGACTGCTCTGCTATATCTTTACACGGGATATAGACTTCTCTGCTATATCTTTACACAGGATATAGACAACTCTGCTATATCTTTCTGTGCTCACCTGTTTCTTTTTTTTCCACTTTTTCTTTTCTGCGCAGGAGAGTGACATTTCATACTACGATTCAAAAAAGGATTCGGACTATTCTGTGAGTACGGTTTACGGCCTGTGCCCCCACTCCCCCCCCCCCCACACACAGCCCGTCCTCACCCCACCTTCTCTGTCCCTGTATACCTGTACCTGCAGTCTAACCCGGTAATCCCTCTCTTGCCCTGTCACCCTGTTCCCCCGCACCCCTCCACTCCACCCCTCCTCGTCCTATACACAGTGTTTGTGTGTCCCCCCACCCTCCAGTCTGAGCCCCCACCCACCCACCCCCCCGGGCTGTCTATGTCTGTTAGTGAGTTGACACCAAGTTACAGTGAGTCTGTCTGACAAGTGTACCAACCTGTTTATTTATACTCTGTCGTACGACGCGGCCGCACGTCGACGGGAGCTGGTCTGCAAGCATCGCAACGGCACACGACACGAGACGACACGACACGCCGAGATGGCGACGTGACGTGACACGTTGTGAGCTTGTAAACCCGTCTATTTTCGCCGTGGCGACTCCCATCGTACGACGGCGTATAAATCACCTGTAAGGGGCCGGTGTTGTGCATGTGACAGCACCCTAGAGCCCCCCTCCCCCCCCCAACCCCCCACCCGAATTCGATCCGATGCATCCCTCCTCAGTGTGCCCTACTCCCCCAATCTCAAATAATCATTGTGGACCTCAGCAAGGGCTGAGCAAACCCAACGGAATGCCTCTTAGGCCAACCCAAGATGCAAAAGATACACATGCAAAAGATATGACATTACTTTGGACGCACAGGATCCGGGGCTTCCAACCTCCCTCCCCGGCAAGAGGCCCCTGCAGGTAAACCGGTGTTTTGGGTAATGGTCGTCTCTAACCGGTGTGTCACTGGTCTCGCCGCATCGCCTGCAGTCCTCTCCTCAGCGATAGGTCAGGAGCTCACGAGTCCCCTAGCCCTTCTGATTGATTTGCTCTCACAGAGGGAGTGCGAGAATTCCCCAGATCACCAAAGCACAAAAGGTTGAAATAGACAGAGAGAGAGAGAGAGATACAGAGACACAGAGAGAGGGAGCAGTGAGAGAGATATAGGGGGAGAGAGAGAAGCAGAGGAGCAATAAATCACGGTGTGATTTTCTCTTTGTTGCACGCCACTCCTGTGATTAATGATACGGCGCTTTAGGGCCTGTCAGCGCGTCTAATTGGAGCACATCGGTCATCATTAACATGGCACGGCGAGGGGCCAGGGCCCCCGACACACCCTCTGACCCCCGCCGCGCACACCCACAGCCCAACAACCCATCCAAAAGACAGCTATAGAGGTCACGCTAAGGTCACGCCCCCGCCCCGCTCCGCATCACAGCACTGCGTTGGTTCTCTGACGCACGAGCGACGCTTCGACGAGCACCCTAATATAGACCCTAATATAGACCCTAATATAGACGCTTTTTCAGAGTCGGGCCTCTTGACTCTGAGGATCCGAAGGCCTACTTTATATAGTCTTCGACGCAATGGCCGTGTGTGTCGCTTTGCCAAAAGTAGAAGATTGTCACGCTTTGTCCACTTGGAAAATGTATGTCTGGTAAGTAAGTCTGGTATTTGAATGGCGAGCGACACACACACATGTCATACCATTAAGTATGAATGAGCCATGAGTCCTGCTGATGTCCCTCTGAGGAGACATGGTAAGATAAACAGGGGTTAAAAAGAAAGGTGAGTGCATGGTTTCTTAAGCCCATTTTGGGCGGGAACCCCTTTTGGTGTTAGCATTATGTTATGCTTTAGCTAGTGAAAAATAGCAGATCTACAAGCTCATAGCGCGCCACCGAGTGGCGCGCTACGAGCTTGTAGGTCTGCTATTTTTGAAAAATCGTGAACAAGCCAAAATGGGTTAAGCCCGATTCATACTTCAGCGTGCGGCGGTGTCGTGCGCTGGAATCGGCCGGCCTACGTGCTCACATGCAGCGCGTAGGTCGGCTGTCTTTGGCACGAGACTCCACTGCACGCACGACAGAGCATAACTTACTTAATTTACTGTCCTACTTTAACTAACCTCTATTCCGTTTCCCATAATGACCATTTTCGGAACTATTGTATGTTTTTTCTCGACATTGTCAATACAAATGTATATCTTAACATTGTTTGAGTTATCCACTTGCATGTAAGAATAAGTGGCCCTAAATATTGGTGCTGCTGTACATAATTCCGTCATTTTGCCAAAGGGGTGATAATTAGATACACAAAGATAATTGTCATTCAGACTGTTGATGAACCAGATATTCTCATCACGGAGATATCGCTCCATGTTCAAATGCTGCCACTGTGGCTCTGGTAACGTGTGTGCCGCTCACACACACACACACACACACACACACACACACACACACACACACACACACACACACACACACACACACACACACACACCCTCCCTCCCTTACCTGTATTTATTATTGTTATTATTATTATTATTATTATTATTATAAATAATAATAATAATAATAATAATAATAATAATTATTATTATAATAATAATTATAATTATTATTATTATTATTATTATATTGTGTAACCACACAGATCCTTTTTTCCCTTTTGGCCGTTCTTGTTGCTATATGTACAGTACATGCTATTGTATCTATCGGCCTCAGCCCTACATGGAACCTACAGTAGTGTTACTTTTTGCATGTCATTATAGATTAAATAAAATAAAATAAAGAAATGAAAAGCCAGAACGAACGAAAATACATCGCATGGATGCAACTGGGACATGCAACTCCTCAGTGATGTATCCCGAGGTCATCAGGGTTTCGGATCTCGCGAACATCATACCCCTCACTCAGGTGACCCAGCCGGGGTGACCCACTGATCAATAGCTCAATGATTTTTCAAAACTAGTGGCCATAGCTTAGTGAGTAGAGAGGCCGTCTGCACGCCTGGTAATCAGAAGGTCGCCGGTTCACCTCCCAGTCTGCCCAGTATGTGTCCAAGTGTCCCTGAGCAGGGCACTTATCCACTCAGCCAGGACGAGGAGTGGCTCTGAGCAGCCGTCACATGGGCGAAGCTGAAATGGATGAACAAAGGTCTATCTTCCTCTTCTTGTATGGGCTGAAGTGGTTAGAAAGTAGCTATAGCTATAGCTCTCGCTCACACATACGCGCACGCACGCACGCACGCACGCACGCACGCACGCACGCACGCACTTTCTGTCCTCTGTTTCTCAAGTGATGTGGTGTGGAGTGGGCCCTGCCGGCTTGGGTGAAGGTGGAGAATGAAAGAGTCTTCAAAATGTCATCCCTGGCCTCTTCAACCTTTAATTAAACCGTGAGAATGTGGAGATAAAATTAACAAATTGGTTAATGAATCGAGCAAAACAGGTGGCGGACGGCTGAAGAAAATGAACCGATCAGTCTTTCCTGCGTGGATTTATTTAGATCCTAATTAGAAGCTGCTTGGTTAATTATGATTGGGCTCTTGTGGAAAAAAATTAAAGCGTCCCTAACTAGAATGGCTACGACACAAACAAACAGCTTCACGTGTCATGCCATGAAGGGAAAACTAGCCAATCTCTGCTACTGACACATCCTTTAGCCAATCTCTGCTACTGACACATCCTTTAGCCAATCTCTGCTACTGACACATCCTTTAGCCAATCTCTGCTACTGACACATCCTTTAGCCAATCTCTGCTACTGACACATCCCTTAGCCAATCTCTGCTACTGACACATCCCTTAGCCAATCTCTGCTACTGACACATCCTTTAGCCAATCTCTGCTACTGACACATCCCTTAGCCAATCTCTGCTACTGACACATCCCTTAGCCAATCTCTGCTACTGACACATCCTTTAGCCAATCTCTGCTACTGACACATCCTTTAGCCAATCTCTGCTACTGACACATCCTTTAGCCAATCTCTGCTACTGACACATCCTTTAGCCAATCTCTGCTACTGACACATCCTTTAGCCAATCGGAATAACGGTTAAGTCTATGTCGGGTCCGAGGAACCACCCCGGGGTCCAGATGAACCCTTATGGGTCTGTAACTCTGAGAGTGAACAAATGGAACCATTCCTTCGTTCCATCTGTTCAGTCTCAGAGTTATAATTAACACTGAGAATTTTAAAGTGTAAATTGAGGTCCCAACCCCAATTTCCAAAGAAATGTCCAATTGAACCAATTGGACCCTGGTGGGCCCCGGAGCACACACTGAGAAACAGTGGTGTCAATACTAAGGACCTCCCCCCCCCCCCCCCCCCCCTTTTATAATGGCTTCAGAAAAGAAAAGAAAAAAATAATGCAGATCTACAAGTTCACGACTCAAGCTTGTTGCTATTTTTGCTTTTTTTGTTTGCTTTTTCAAATCGACATGCACAAAGTAGGGACACCAGGTTGAAAGCAGTTAAACTGGCACAATGATCTTATGAATTTAATTTGAATTGAAAACATTTCTCTAAAAAAGTTTTTTTAATTGTATTTTTTTTTTTACTTTTCCTCTTCCCAATAGTCCACCTCGCCCTGTTGGCGCATGATGTGGGGGCCCGGGGGCCGTAACCCTCATATTGAAAACCACTGGGTCTGGTACCAAAGATGTCTCGAGTCCAATTAAGTCCAGTCCGATCGGCGGTGCTGATTATTGTATATCTTCTCCAACTGAATTCCCCACAGTGTCTCTCAAGGAGCCGTGTCAGTAGATATCTGCTAAACTAGCATTAATCCAGGGCTAAAGCCATCACCCCTGATGATAAATTAATCAATGCTAAGAAGCTGGGTGCTCCTGAGCTTATGAAGTGAGCATCGGATTCCTGCTACATTAATGCAGCGCCGTTCAGCGGCAGCATTACTTTAACCCATTCAGGCCTGACGTCGAAATTTAAAAAAAAAAGTTTTCTAAATCATGACAATTTTCGGAAAGATTTGAGGCACATTTTAACGATTTTTCAAAAATAGCAGACCTACAAGTTCATAGCGCGCCACTCGGTGGCGCGCTATGAGCTTGTAGATCTGCTATTTTTCAATAGCTAAATTATAACAATGTTTAAAACACCAAAAGGGGTTCCCGCCCCAAAATGGGTTAATGGTTAATGTGGTTAAACGCTAACGTGACATGGATGCGTTCCAGGTCTCAATGGATTAATTGACAGCACTGCCAGCAGACACGGTGCATCTCATTACATTCCTTTGCTCTTAATGGTATTGCAATTTGAATAGTAACGTATTGACTTAAAACAACTTGCTCGAGCCAAGGCTTTGATGCATTTACTTGCAAAGTTTTGCATTGCGTTGCTGTCGGGGCAGAAACCTTGTATCTTCATATTTTAACTTTTAATTTTGTATCACGTAAATCAATCCCCTATTCATCATCCTACTATAGTGTCACACAAAAAATATCTACAAGCTCAAAATGTGCCTTATATGGCTATACGTGTTCGGAACTTGTGGCAATTGTTTGCTAATATTTTAGCTTGAATTCCAGAAATCAGTGCCGGCTTAACCCATTTTGGGCGGGAACCCCTTTTGGTGTTTTAAACATTATGTTATAATTTAGCTATTGAAAAATAGCAGATCTACAAGCTCATAGCGCGCCACCGAGTGGCGCGCTACGAGCTTGTAGGTCTGCTATTTTTGAAACATCGTGAAAATGTGGCGCAAATTTGGAATATATATTTTTTCAAAGCGAACGTTTTTAACTCAAATCTTTGCTTCTGAGGGGTCCCTGGAACAACATATTTTCAGATGGGGGTCGGCAGCCAATTACATATAATTTTTGGGGTCCTTGACGTGAAATATTGAGCACCACTGAAACATGGGTACTTCAGAAAACTGGAGGATTTAGAAGATTTTTTTTAAATTTCGAGGTCAGGCCTAAATGGGTTAATGCCGACATTAGGAACAACGGCTGCTGGAGAAGCGATAAAGCCAGTTAACTACGTGCGGGCCACTGCAGGGGGGGTCAAGTGGGGTAAGGAGTTTGGGACATAATGAGGTCTGCATGCCGCCCGACAAGCGACCGATTGCTGGATGTTTTGGCTCCTGCCGACACGGCGTGTTTATATGAAAGACGAGGTGGAGGCACCGTGGGAGGCCCGAGGGAGCCGGGGACCTTTTAGAAATTGAGTCATTGAAGTTTGAATTGTGAAGTGGTCATGAATCACTTCCATAATTATTATGTTAATGATTTAGAGAGTCGAAGGTACAGTGAGTCAGGCTAAGGGGTGCATGCTGCAATATGGCATTCAAGATGTTCTTCAGACAGGAGAAATATAGAGCAACAATGATTGGCTGGCCTATTAACCCATTCTGGGCGGGAACCCCTTTTAGTGTTATGTTATGTTATGCTTTAGCTATTGAAAAATAGCAGATCTACAAGCTCGTAGCGCGCCACCGAGTGGCGCGCTACGAGCTTGTCGGTCTGCTATTTTTGAAAAATCGAAGAACGACAGACATAGAAAGCTTTTTCAGAAATCTGTCAGGATGTAGAAGACATTTTTTTAATCTGATCTCAGGTCAAAATATGTTAAGTTCAAGTTGTTGAACGGAGTTCAACGTGGATGTTGTTCTTCAGGCCAGAGCTGACTTGTTATACTAATTTTTAAGGCCTTCTGATGTCATCTGATGGTGCCCCGTGGTGAAACCATCATAAACTTTCCAACTGGAAAGTTTCTGAGATTTGTGGTTATATCGACTCCCTTTCTGAGGAAATGTTTGGACGTCGGAATGATTATGTATTGTACATGATGATAGAAGTCGACAATTGGGATACTCATGATGTTGCCTGCCGTTGATCTTTTCACCTGACAGTGAGGCGTTTCAAAGAGAGCGGGCTTAATACATGCAGTGGAACACCTTGTTCTCCATATACTGTAGTTACATTCTCTGCAGAACATGCAGCACCCTGACCATTCTGTAGGGGGCGCTAGTGCAGCGACGGATATCATGCTCCTCGCTTATAGCGTTGGGAATAATCGTTAATTTCAGGGACTCGAGTCATTTCGTTTCCCGGTCCTTAAAAAGATTAGCTGAAATAATGTGTTAGCCATTCACCGCTCAGCCAGTACTTCTGCCCCCCCTCACCTTGTTCTGTCCAATGGCGAAAGATGATGTCCACTCAAAATGTGCGTTTCGCCACTGACTGTCTGAACCCTGTGTCACCAGGCTTTCCAGGAAAACTGAACGACTCGAGGAACGATAAAAGACAGAATCACACCGAAGAACCCATCACTACTGGTTTTCCTCCCACGAGCATTGCCAGTTGTGTTCATTAGGTCGCATTCACACCTAACACCGGGGCTCCACCGGGCGTGTCAGCGTTGCATCTCCGTCACCGTCAGGGAATGTTCCCTTTTTGAGTGGTGCAAACCACTCCAACAACTGGCTTTGTACCCGTGTACCCGTGTACCCGTGTACCCGTGTTTGTTCGTACCAAAAAGACGAGCATGGTTACTATGGTCACTGACATTACGTCAGACCACAGCTGATCAGGCTATATAAGACCTTGCACCACTCAGTTCACACGGGTGTGATTTTTAATCAATGAAGGGTGGCTCCACTGCCCGCGTTGCGTGACTGCATTAAAATTGCCCCGGTTCGTTTTTTGACGCACGCGACGGAGACGCAACGCGTCCGGTGGAGCCCCGGCGTAATACTTCTGTAGACTCGATGCGAATGAGCGGAGAAGTTGGGATTCTTGCATATGTAATTTGCGGCGGTTTGCCTTCACACTGCGCTGTCATCCGCAGCAATTGGGAACGCAGCAGGGACCTTTATCAATGTGTTCCATTCATAAACTACACAGTGAAATCTATGGTGTTAAAATAATACTTTGAGTAATAGTTAGGACGTAAAATTAGGGTAACGTGTGTCGGGGACTAGACATCTCTCTCTGACTCTTGTCTTGTGTGCACACGCGCGTGCGTGTGTGTGTGTGTGTGTGTGTGTGCACGCACTGTTCTTTTGGGCATGTGGAGGCACAGCGCAGACAGCAGCACAAAATGAATCCGACCTCCGTTTACAAGTTAATCGACATGAAGAAAGTTCCCACTCCCTCCCCACACAGTGACAGCAGTGACAACACTCCATGTTTACGCACAGACGGACTGAATATTCTGTACACTACAGTGTTTCCTTAAGCAATTGATTAATGTACTCGTCCTCATATTTCAATGAGGGCTTCAGTCTCCTACTCTCCTTATTTGCCCACGTCTATCCAAGGTTAAACGGGACATCTTTGCGCTGCGTAAAATGAATATCCCTTCTCCGTCTCCAACTGTGTTTAGCTTAATTTCCTTTTTTTGCTGCGGATTGCATTCCCACCTGCACCGAATCAAAAGTAGAATGCGGTTCTTTGATGCGCATTAGGATTCGAATGAGGCGTCACACCTGCCAAACGAAGCGCACACTTTCCGACAACGTGCAGCAGGATTCGTTTTAATCGCAGTAAAGCTTTCTGTTGTGACGGCGACCTTCATTGTAGCGCCCAGCCAAGCCTGAGGAGGATTTAAAACCTCTGGTCTGTGCAGGGCAGGAACTTTAGCCCGGTGCGGAACTGGGAAGGATGGCGTGTTCCGACCTCTGCATGTGGTCCGCCCGACGCGCCCTTCCGGTGAAACTCCTCACTGTTAGGTCAAAAGAAGCAGCTGCAGTAGTGGAGGATGACAGACTATACCAATACGAGAGGACGGCAATGAGTACATTGGAGAGAGAATGAGAACAAACTTACCATTTACTGTACAATTCATCGACTCTTGGCCTTGACCAATGTGGATGCTAAATGACGTACAGGTATCAGTGTTCATTGATGCTGTTGCAGTGTGTATCATGCATCGGTCGTTATGGCTACCATTTGTATTGTTTATTGGGCTGATTTCATCAACTGCTCGTCCCGACAACAGCTTGTAATTGCAATTTAATAGTCAATTAAAGCCAGGCCATCAATCAATTTCTGCTCTGGACATGGGGTTTTGATTTAATCTCAAACCAAAAAACAAACCGTTTTTATCATGTCAAATCCAATTAGCCTGCACCGCTCCAAAATGTGTGTATCGGAGTGCTACAGATGTAGCGATCATATAATTCAACACATTCAACAATGTGACAGTGATTTTAACAAAAGTTCTTGTTTGTAAAGATTGCAAATGTAGTTTCAGGCACAGCAAGAACTTCTTGCTGTTCAGGCACAGCAAGAACAGCAAGAAGTTTAAAAATAAAAGGCTTTTGTTTTTTCAAATGTTTGTCCCTTCACTCGCCCCTTCCTTTCTTCTTTTTGTTTTAGGTTGTTTTGTTTTGCAGCATCTTAAAAATAGCCCGAAATGAATTGCTAATGGGGGATAGATAGGAGCACGACAAATGATGTGGGACTTCTCTGATGTGGAGAAGCAGTTAGTTAGCAGAGAATTGACCTTGAGAAAACCTCCTGGGCTTTCATCCGTGTGGATTGATATATATATATATACCCACTTCATTTCTGATTTCTTTCATTTGAGTTTCTATTCCCTCTGACAGGGCAGGGTCTTAGGCCTCACTCACACGGTCGCTGCAGACTAGGCATGCCACGGTATACCGAATTTCGGTAATACCGCGACAGGAAAAGCCACGGTGTTGATACCGTGAGATTTCCGAGCTGACGGTATTTTAATACAGCGTCGGTGGGCGGCGCATGCTGCGCATATGCAGTGCAACTCCACTCGCAGACTAAGGCAAAACATTTATTTTCACCACACAGCTGCAGTAGATTGAAAAGTTGCTTCCTACCTTTGAGTTAGTGTTGCTGAAAGACACCCAGATCCAATTGTATATTCCATATTTCCATATGTAGCCTACTATGTGTGAAGTTGTGAACTGTCAACACGGCACACAGAGTTGTGATCATGCGCAGTTGAGATTACGCACTAGCTCTGCTGCAGCGTGCAGGGTACAAAACGGCCATTAGGGGGAGCCATAACAGTGAAATACAGTGGGGAATAGTGTAATCAGTATAGGGTACAGTCAAACACATGTCCAAAGGGATCACTGAAAAAAGTCCTTGCAGTCTTGTTTCCATTCAGGTCCTGGGTAATCAATTCATAATCATGACAAGTCACATGACAAATAACAAAATTGAAATTATCATAAAAGGTAAATACAAAATAATATATGTAGGCCTACAGGTTGGGGAACAAAGAAGGGCTTATAAGGAGGTAGGTGTAGTCACTATACATAGGTGGGGGGGCAATCTTTTTCTTTTCTTTTTTTATTATATATAAATACCGTGGAATACCGAGGTATAGGTTATCAATACCGGCACCGTACCGTACTGTAAAATATCATACCGTGGCATGCCTACTGCAGACTGCTGTATGCTTGCTGTATACAAAGGGTGTGACACAGCTTGCCCCAATGCAATGGGAGTCACATGGTCTGACACAACACTTGTGTTGTATGAGGGGGAGAGGCCGGGCGCAGTCGAAACACAGCCGAAAGCCATACAACAGCTTGTAGTCCAAAATGTAGTCCTCAAACCATGTGACTTCCATTGGAAATGCATTGGGGCGGCCATGACACTCACAGCATTCATACAGCAAGCATGCAGCAATGCATTAAAGGTGTGAGTGAGGCCTTAGTGGGCATCCTAAACACTCATAGGAACAGATAATGTCATCTGTGCCAGAGGTGGAGGTTTCTATATAGAAAGCTTGAGCCTCCATACCCTTTTCCAGTGGTGGAAAGTACATTTACTCAAGCACTGTACTTAAGTACAATCTTGAGGTATTTGTACTTTACTTGAGTATTTCCAATTTTCAATACTTTTACTTCTACTCCACTACACCTCAGAGCCAAATCTTTTACTTTTACTCCATTACAAAAATTTGAAATCTTTACATTGGAGATTTTAACACTAAACCATGCCAGCCCTATATACATTTGAGCCATATGAAAATAGCAGATCTACAAGCTCACAATGCGTCACATCGCGACGCATTGTGAGCTTGTAGATCGGCTATTTTCAAAAGAGGTTGTAAACATTTTGAACGTGTGGTTCATTCTGCAATATGAGTACTTCTACTTTATGTACTTTAAGTACATTATGATGACGCTACTTTTGTACTTCTACTTGAGTACATTTTGAATATGGGACTTCTACTTGTAACGAAGTACATCGTCATTGCAGTATTTATACTGCAAGTATAAATACTTGCAGTATACTTGAGTACTTTTTTTCCCCCACCCCTGCCTTTTTCCCAAGCATTGCCGTGCAAATCACGCACCACTGCCTGGCAGTCAAGGGAGGACTGCTGAGGAGAGACCCAGGGCCAATCTGTCTAGTGCTGTAAATACTTTTTTGATCGCTGGTCTGTAAAAAGGTGAATCATCTCTGCATCACCAAGGACTCTGGTGATTTATCTGTATTATTTCCAGTTTAGCTATTTCTTTTTTTTTTTACTATGGTTTTCAAACGGTGGTGCCTTTTGGCAAATACTACCCACACTGGGTCAGAGTGTGCACAACAACATCATGGACTGACAGATTGATTTGTTTGCTGATGCCATGACACGACACATTGACGTTTTTTTAGACAACACACTCCATATTTGAGCGTATATAGCTGCATTGGGAACTCCTTATATGGTTATGTAGTGGCTGTAGTCACGGTGATATGCGTGAGGCATGACGTCAGAGTGATGTCAGAGGTCTGCACGCCCGCCGGCCAGCCCGCCGGTAGACCAAGTAGGTGTATATATATATATATATATATATATATATATATATATTCCCATTTCCTGAAAAGGTGTCGTTCTGGACATAAAGTAAAAGGTTTCTGCCCGACAGCAAAGACACAGAATTGAAAAACGTGCCAAAATGCCAACCCTGTGCCTGAAACACCCCTCTATGCCTGGTGTTTGAGTGGGTGGTAGAACACAGCTGTGATGGAACGCGTTCCCTAGTTATCGTCGGGGGGGCTAATTTGCGTGGCACCTTACATGTGTGTGAGTGATAGCCATCATCTTAGGCTACTAATTGAATCCCTCTGGCTGGCATCTGCTTTGATACCCGCTGTCGTTTGGAGATGACAGGGGGGGAGAGCAACCCAAATACGAAGGCAGACAAAAGAAGCAGAGTAATTGATGTGTTCTGCTCTGAACCCTATCCAAACATTTCATTTGAATTTCAATGCATAGCTAAATTCACAGTGTGGATTTTTTTTGTGCGTCGTGGTTCTCAAAGTGGGGTAGGGATTCAGCATTGCTTTAACCCATTTTGACCCGAGATCAGATTCTAAAAATGTCTGTTTGAAAATGACAGTTTTCTGAAAAAGCTGTTTCTATAGCCCAACACACACACGTCTGTGAAGCGGGTGCGCAGCGACGCGGCACAGTATTGCCACGCGTCATAGCCGCACAGCAACACCCACAGGACGCGGCGCGCTACCGCGCGGCTGGCCAGCCACGCCCACGGATTCCCGGATGGAGGCCGCGCGGCAACGCCTGGAAAATAGAACAGCGGCGTATCGGAGCGTCAGGCGAGGTGTGAACGCGCGCCAGCGTGCGTCTGACGCCGCCGGTGTGGGATAGGTTCATTAAAAATAACGGAGGCGGCTGTTTTGACGCGCGGCGTTCACAGACGGTGTGTGTTGGGCTTAATTATGTCAGTCGTTCTTCGATTTTTCAAAAATAGCAGACCTACAAGCTCGTAGCGCGCCACTCGGTGGCGCGCTATGAGCTTGCAGATCTGCTATTTTTCAATAGCTAAAGCATAACATAATGCTAACACCAAAAGGGGTTCCCGCCCAAAATGGGTTAACAGGCTCTAAACTGACCCTTGCCGCTTGCATACAAATGCAGTTCCATCTGTACGCTCTCTCAGAGTTATGGGGCGGGGTCCTTGAAATTGAACAATTTGAGAAGCTCTGTTTTGACGATGATAATGAATGTATTTGTAGTGCTTTTCAAAATGAGGTTACAAAGTGCTTCACAGAATACGGTAAAAGAGCAGCATGATAACCATGAGCATGAAACAAGTATAGATCAATGGGTACAATAATGAAAACGAGGATAACAGAGAATGAACACAATTGAGAGCTAATGACACAATGCAACTGATACAAAGGCAACACCACTAAGAAAAGGGCCTTTGGCCCAGGCGGTGGCGTAACCGTCTGGGCACCCGACTGGTAATCCAGTCGCAGTGTGCCGCGGGTTCGACTCCCGAGCCCGACACGGCCTTTACTGCATGTCTTCCCCCATCTCTCTCCCGTTTCCTGTCAGCCTACTGTCTGTCCCTTCAAAAAAAACCAATAAAAGGCGTAAGCCGCAAAAAATATCTTAAAAAAGAAAAAAAAAAAGAAAAGGGCCTTTAACATAAAAAGTATGTTTTCAGAAAATATTTTAGAAGAAGTCACAGATTTTGCCTGATCGCCTCGCGTGATGCGGTGAGATTTGGGGCTGTGTCTTTCTCCTTGTTTGTCTGTCCTCTCTTTTGTATGAAGTGTGCTCATCCCTGTGTGTGTGTCTGTGTGTGTGTGTGCGTTTGTGTGCCCTGCAGTCAGAAGACGGAGAGGAGGAGAACCTGATGGAGAATCCGTTCTCCCTGGACCTGGACTTTGTGTACGACGCCAGCTTCAAGAACAAGGTCAACTACAACTCCAGTGCTGTCCAGATCCCCACAGACATCTACAAAGGCTGTGAGTACTGTACTGTGTGCCACTTGCGTTATGGTCTTTTACGGGTGGCTCACGCCAGCATCCCTGTGTTCGTGTTTAGAGGCTATATGTTGGTGTGTGTGTGTGTGTGTGTGTGTGTTTGTGTGTGTGTGTGTGTGTGTGTGTGTGTGTGTGTGTGTGTGTGTGTGTGAGTTTGATTGATTGATTGATTGAAATATTTATTAACAGTTTGCAGAATTACAGTACATTTCAAGCACAAACTCAATACAAAGACTGTTAACTGTGAGTGGACGACCCAATTAAGCATTACACTTGTTTACAAGAGGGTCCACCTTGTTCAATTCATCAAAACATTTAGAGACGTACAAATAGACACTTCTATAGTCAAAGAACAGAACAGGAATTCATCATAGAGTGTGAGTGTGAGTGTGAGTGTGAGTGTGAGTGTGCGTGTGCGTGTGCGTGTGCGTGTGTGTGTGTGTGTGTGTGTGTGTGTGTGTGTGTGTGTGTGTGTGCGCGTGTGTGGTAATCTTGAAAAAAGCTGCACCTTTTAAATATCTATAACTAGTCACACCCGAGTATGTGCACACGCACAGACTTTGGGTTATTCACAACTGTGTGTTGAACCAAAGTGCTCTACACTCGGTAACAAAAAAAATACAAAAAACACAGTATACACAACATATACACACAGTATTATGCTTAGTTTAAAACACAGTATACACAACATATACACACAGTATTATGCTTAGTTTAAAACACAGTATACACAACATATACACACAGTATTATGCTTAGTTTAACTTTGGGAGAGGAGGCTATCACTGTCATGTGCTTGGAATGCATTGCATTGTCGTTGCTGAACGTCGCTAAATAAAGTAGTAGCAACTATTGGTCATTGTATAGCCGATAGAGTACAACGAGAATTTAGTATTCAGTAGCCAACAGGCTACCGCTTTGCGCACATTATTTTCAATTCTTAATTCCGTTTAGAACTACACCAGCGAAAATCGGGAATCGGGTTTTATCATACCTATTTCTACATTTTATTTAACCATTTCTAAACAGTATTTGTATCTGAATTTCAGTTATCAAATGTGAAATTCCAAATTCAAATGGCCGGAAAATACACAGACCGTCAATGCCAGCTTGGCTAGTTCAGATCAATTGCTCAACCCACCAAGTCACAAATGAAACGACTCATCAGGGATCAGGGAGCCAAGTCTATGGACTCTTTGTTTAGGGCACTAAAACAGCGAGGCAGCTACAGTGGGCACATGAGTGTGCTCCTTTTTTCTTTTTAAGTTAACCCATTTTGGAAAAACTCTTCTAAATCCTAACATTTTACTGAAAAACATATGTTTCTATGTCAGTGGTGCTCAACCTTTTTCATGTCAAGGACCCCCAGAATTATCTCTATTGGACCACGGACCCCCATCTCAAAATATGTAGTTCCAGGGACCCCCCAGAAGCAAATATTTTAGTTAAAATGTACGCTCTGAAATATATATTCAATGATTTGCGCCACATTTTAACGACAAACGAATCTACAAGCTCATAGCTCATGAGCTTGTAGATCTGCTATTTTTCAATAGCTAAATTATAACAATGTTCAAAACAACAAAAGGGGTTAACGCATTTATTCCCCATCGTTAGTCCTGTCCCATTTTCTCATACCTTATCTAAAGCTTCTGTGTTGCTTTAAAGAATTATAGTATTTTTCTATGATATATCTCATCATGGAATTAATGTAAATATCTTGCTCAATGCTATAGCTTTGTACTGATTGAGTAAATAAGCATCTATCATATTTTCTCCTATGATCTTATCGATATTATCTTGCTCAATACTGAGATTTGTATACTGACTCTAGTATAGTTAGTATAACCTTGTGTCTCCCCCCCCCCCCCCCCCCCCCCCCTAATTCTGTGGTGTTCACGCGCGCCGCAAGTGCCCTTTTCAAATTTCGGCCCCTGCCCCTCCAAATCCCTGTGCACGTCCATGGGTGGAACGATAGTATACTTAAAGGGGAATACCACTCATTTTCAACATTTTACCATGTCATTGATATACCTTAGAGGTGTTTTGTGGAAACAATAAAAAAGTCCCCCCATTCTGTGTTTCCTAGAAAAATCATTAACATGGTGAATTACATCTTGATGACATCATCAAGATGTGATTCACCATGTTAATGATTTTTTTCAGACCTCCAGTTCTAGGAAACACAGAATAGTGGGACCTTTTTATTATTTCCACACAACAGCTCTAAGGTATATTTATGTCATAGTAAAATGTTGAAAATGAGTGGAATGCCCCTTTAAGCTCTTCCACTTGATTTTGTATGTTTTGATGTTGATTTTGTATGTTTTGATGTTGGCCATGTTGAATTTTGTGCATTTCCCTCTTTCTCAGGGAAGAATGAATGACTTTGCATTCAGGAAACAGGAAAATAAAGAAACCTGCAGCGTGACAATACCAGATGAAATGTATTTGTGCAATAATAGTTACTGGCAAAATAAAAGCTATCTCGCCGCATAGAGACACCACCATGTATTCCCCTGTGACTCGGCTGCGATGTCCGTCCTGTAATACAGGGGTTCTCAACCTGTGGGTCGCGACCCCTCGGGGGGTCGCCAACTTATTTTAGGGGGTCCCAAAATTATTTTCAAAAAAAAAAAGATTTTTTTTAAAATTTTATTTTCACTATTTTTCAAAAATAGCAGACCTACAAGCAGACCTACAAGCTGATAGCAGACCTACAAGCTGATAGCAGATCTACAAGCTCATAGCGCGCCACCGAGTGGCGCGCTATGAGCTTGTAGATCTGCTATTTTTCAATAGCTAAATTATAACAATGCTCAAAACACCAAAAGGGGTTCCCGCCCAAAATGGTTTAAGGTTATTGTAGCAGTCAATTTATATTGGTGGTCGGGAGGGGGCGGGGCGGGGGTCCCGAGACATTGCCAAAGCATTTCCGGGGGTCCCCGGCCAAAAACGTTGAGAACCCCTGCTGTAATATGCAGTGATAATTAGACTAACATTGTGCAAATATTATTAAATTAGGCTCAGCGGTCCAGGCACCTTGGCCGGCATAGTCCGAGTCTGGCAGTGTGCCGCGGGTTCGACTCCCGATCCCGACGGCCTTTTACTGCATGTCACAAAACAGGACAAGACAAGTGCAAAAACGACATGCAATGTTGCAACGTGCAATGAATAATGAATACATATAAAGTGCAGAGAGTTCAAGTGTTCACGTCAGATCAGAGCACAAGTCAGTCCATTTCACTCTGAGCTGGGGTGGAGGGAGGGGATAGAAAGGGGGGTCACGGGGGGACACACCAGCAGCATTGAGGAGCCGGATAGCTGTGGGGGAAAAAGCTGCGTCGGGGCCTTCACAGTCTATTACAGGGGTGCCCAAAAGGTAGATTGTGATCTACCAGTAGATCACAAAGGCTGTGCAGGTTGACCACATCAGGGGAAAAGGCCCGCTCTACTCAGACAGTTTCATATAGTTGCAGGCGTGTGCTGGGTGCAGATTCAAAATTAACATATAGAAAATGAATAAAATCCGCACATCCAGTCGAGTAAGAGTCATACCAGACAGACAAACGCGTTTCGGCGCGCAGGCCTTCGTCAGTGTCAAAACATTGGAACAAAGCATTTTGACACTGACGAAGGCCTGCGCGCCGAAAGACTCTTAGGGTGCACTCACACGGTTAATGCAATTCTCTGCTCGTTGGATCAATGCTGTGTTGTGTCATGGCCGCCCAATGCATTTCCAATGGAGGTCACATGGTTTGACACAACATTGTGTTGTGTGAGGGGGAGGGGCGCAGCCGAAACACAGCTGAAAGCCCTACAACAGACCATGTGACCTCCATTGGAAATGCATTGGGCGGCCATGACACAACACAGCATTGATCCAACGAGCAGAGAATTGCATTAACCGTGTAAGTGCACCCTTACTCGACTGGATGTGCGGATTGTATTCATTTTCTACAGGTTGACCACATGACATCTCCCTAAAATATCTCTCTCACTTGAATTAAGGTGACTTGATTGAATAATTGATTGATAAAAAAGGGCCTGTCAGATCAAACCCACAATGGTGTTGCACACAAACAGTCAGTAGCATTGCAAAGTTATATACAAGAAAACCTACAAATTCCATTTCTCCTCTCTATTTCCTGTTCCAAGTGTGTCTTTATATGTAACCATTTCCAGCAAAGGGATAATACTTATTTTGGTCAGTAGATCTTGTTGATCTTGCTGGTCATTTTGAAAGTAGCTCTCATGTCAAAAAAGTGTGGGCACCCCCTGGTCTATTACTTCGGCAGTACAACAATAGCAGATCTACAAGCTCACAACACGTGTGGTGCATTGTGAGCTTGTAGATCTGCTATTTTTTGTATTCAACTTGACCTTTTCACGCAGCTGAGAGTGTCATGCAGGGACGTGATTGTAGATGACAGAAGTTGCATTTTGCGTTTTTTTTTTATTGTGCGTGCGGTAGTAGTAGCTGTCCTTCCTGCCTAAGCTGCCGTCCTGCAGGCATCTCATCCCAAGTCCCAACGCTGCAAAAAACAAAACAAAAAAGGACAACAGAGAAACGTCCGTATACCTTCCTCAGAATTTCTCTCCGTCAGACGAGACGAGACATTTTCCCACAATTTGTGCTTTTTGTCTCTCTCTGTCATTGTCTAGCCCTGTTGCACCTCTCTGTATTTCACAGGCGCGGCGTGCCGCCAGCTGTGGTCTCCGGACCAATCTTGTCAGAGTAATGCCTCGTTTATATTCTGTCGAACGTCGTACCGCGCAGCGAAAACAGCCGATCGACAAGCTCTTGTCGATCTCCGGCGGCTATCTCCGCACGCGTGACGTCACCGACGCGCAAACCCAAGTACAAACCTCGCCTCTTGACACCCTTGGTCCAGGAGGAGATGTCAGAGGCCACAGCCACCTCACAATAAAGCAATCAAGTCCTGCCCCATTGTAAATTCAAGCGAGCCATTCTGTCGCCTGTTCTGCTTTCCCCCCCTTTCTGAACATACGACTTTAGAGAATAAAAGACTTCCTGATTGAGCTGGTGGAGAGACTAGAGTGGTACAGTGGGAAAGATGTGTGTGTGTGTGTGTGTGTGTGTGTGTGTGTGTGTGTGTGTGTGTGTGTGTGTGTGTGTGTGTGTGTGTGTGTGTGTGTGTGTGTGTGTGTGTGTGTGTGTGTGTGTGTGTGTGTGTGTGTGTGTGTGTGTGTGTGTGTGTTTTTGTGTGTGTGTGTGTGTGTGTGTGTGTGTGTGTGTGTGTGTGTGTGCGTGTGCGTGTGCGTGTGCGTGTGCGTGTGCGTGCATGTTGTGCACTGCTCTGTTCTGTAGAATACGTTCACTATTGATGTTGTTCAATCAGCTCCCATTGCGTGTTCTGCTGTGCTGCGATTGCCAAACGGCCGGGTTTTGTGCCAACTCCATTATGAATATGTGTGCTGTTTTTGATCAGAGCTGTACACAGAGTTGTCGGCCAAACTCAAATCTTGAAGATGCCTTGTGACTATATGCAGGGCTGTCAAAGCACATTAACGCACATGGTTAATTATGAATGTTTAACGTCAACTGATGTTAATGACGTGAGGTTTTGTGCCGATATTTGTTTCTGCTACGCGACACCGGCCGCCCGTTCTCCTTGTCTCCCTCGGACAGCAACGAACGCAGGCAGGCACGCACGCACGCAGGCACGCACGCAGGCACGCACGCAGGCACGCACGCACGCACACACACACACACACACACACACACACACACATTGCTGCTCTTGTCTTGTCACGTATTGGCTCGTCTTGTTTGCTCCCCTTGAAGACAGTTTTCAGGTCTTTTCACAGTGTCAACTTGCTGAAGAAGTGCGCAGAGCCTTCTTGAACGTCTACGATTGACAAATATGAGAGGCTCTTCTGGGCAAAATAGTGCTGTTTCAATAGGATGAATTAATAAGGCTATATGATTGCTGTCGGGCAGAAATGTCCATATTTCATCTTTTGTAGGTTTTATTTTTCATAAATCAATGCCCTATCCCTATCTTATACCTCGACGTACGTGTTACACAACAGTACAGGGACAATAGCAGATCTACACAGTCAGGTTTCACGTTCTGTTGTTCTGCAGTCCCAGTGGAGGCGGAATGGGGCCTTTGGGAGTCTTATTAAAGTGCCAGAGGCGTGTGAGGTGTCTAATGCAGGCATATTGTTTTCCTCCAGGACCAGAGAGGTCTGAAGCCTCAGTCTGGACGTGGGGGGTGTTGTGATCAGCCGAGTATAGCAGCAACGTGAGTGGGTCGACTGGCCCTGTATAACCCTGGGGGGTGGATATGCCAGAGGGGAGCAGAGGCACAGACAATAAAACAAAACCACATGAATGGATGGACCTACCGTGTGTATTATTAGTATACAGTGTCCACTAGGGATGTCCCGATCACGTTTCTTTTGCTCCCGATCCGATTCCAATCCATTTGATTTTGAGACATATACCGATACCGATCTTTCCCGATCCGATCTTTATATTTTTATATAACAAAAATGCAATATCACAAATATCCTAATCTATGTCACTCTAGTCTAGTCTGTTGTGTTGCCTTTCAATTATTGAAAGGTGGGGTTTTTTTCTTTCTATGAAAGCATGGAATCATAGCAAAATAATGATGTATTGGTTAATTAGAGTGAATACAGTTCTACAGCTTATAGAACTGAAGTCGAGTTAAGACTCTTAAAGAGTATCTCTCATTCAGAGAGAGAACTACAGACACCTATGAGTTAAGACTCTTAAATAGTATCTCTCTCATTCAGAGAGAGAACTACAGACACCTATCTCTCATTCAGAGAGAGTACTACATACACCTATAGACTCTTAAAGAGTATCTCTCTCATTCAGAGAGAGTACTACAGACACCTATGAGTTAAGACTCTTAAAGAGTATCTCTCTCATTCAGAGAGAGGACTACAGACACCTATGAGTTAAGACTCTTAAAGAGTATCTCTCTCATTCAGAGAGAGTACTACAGACACCTATGAGT
This sequence comes from Electrona antarctica, assembly GCF_951216825.1. NCBI lineage: Eukaryota > Metazoa > Chordata > Actinopteri > Myctophiformes > Myctophidae > Electrona > Electrona antarctica. The sequence continues at coordinate 14,484,430 of NC_136790.1, forward strand.
TAAGACTCTTAAAGAGTATCTCTCTCATTCAGAGAGAGGACTACAGACACCTATGCCATCATGCATAGCTGGGGTTGCATTTCCTTTGTTTTCATCATAGGTGTCTTTCACGCCTCTGAGTGTGACTAGTCTTTGTTTGATGATCTCTGGCTGGGACCAGAAGGAGAACAACTAGCGTAAACACAGTATTTACAAAATCTCACTGTTTATACATCTTTCTTTGAGATTTACATTAATGATTAGACAATTAAAAATCCAATCTTTTCTCCCCGATTCCGATATTTTGAAAATCATGTGATCGGAGCCGATTTCCGATCCCCCGATTCCGATCGGGACAACCCTAGTGTCCAGATATCTGGACACAGATTGATGTTTTTGGCTGCGGACCCCCATCTTGAATTTATTACATGGGTCTCCCATAAGAGAATATTCAAATCATTCAAAAAGGATCCAAAATCGTTCTCAAATTTACTCGATTAAAAAAATAAAATAGCCGACCTACAAGCTCACCAATGTGTCGCATCGCAATGAGTTGTGAGCTTGTAGACTGGCTATCTACTGTGAACACCCCCCCCCCCCCCTCCCCCCCAACTGTACAGACATGCAAGGAGCATCCACTCACTGTGAACGCCACTGTGCACTACGCTACGCGTGTGCTCTTTGAGTTTGATTATTATTGCAAACGACCTCCATTAGCACTCAGCCTCTGTGCGCTGGGAGCCTGCGCTTGCTTTGATTTTGTGCACATTGAGAATGCAGCGCATGAAGAGGCTGCCGTTTGACCAGAAAATGCTATAAATATGCGAAGCGAAGGAAGATAACCATTTTCTGGTCTCTCTCTCTCTCTCTCTCGACGGCTGGTTCGCACACAATTTCCAAAACGCTTCCGCCTAACGGTGTGTACACCGGGAGCATTGGAAATGTGAAGGAGAGACAAAGTGGATGACCATGTCCTTGCTGTCGGACAGAAGCCTTGTATCTCCATCTTTTTTTCGCGAATTCATTCCTTATACTTGACAGCGTCACACAAAAGCATCTTACAGTAGCATGGACTGCAAGCTTGTTTTGAGCGTGATCTGCTACTTTTGCTGCTGTTGAATTTGAATCCTGAGAAGTAACCGTTCTGGACATAATGATGTGTCCACCTGACAGAGACCATATGAATTAAGCGTCAGAAACTCTGGCTGCGATATGGCCCCTGAGCAGTGGTGACAGTAACTCATTGTCTCAAGTGTCCTTGGGCAAGACACTGAACCCCAAATTGCTCCCGATGTGCTGGTTGGTACCTTGCATGGCTTCTGCCGCAATCGGTGTATGAATGTGTGTGTGAATGTAATGCACAATCTATGTAAAGCGCCTTGGATAAAGGCGCTATATAAATGCACCATTTACCATTTACCATTTACTATACATTTCAAAGACAGATATTGTCCTTTTCCACTACATTTCTAGGAAGGGACAAACTATGTTTGGAATTAACCACCCTATTTCAAATAATATTGTGAAAATAGCGCTTGTAGATCCGCTATTTCATGCAGACGCATCACATTTGGGTCACCCACGCCCCCCCCCAGTCCCCCCCCCCATTCTGAATTCCCATGGACTTGTTTAATAGTGCATCAAATAAGAACTGTGTTCCAAAAATAAACAAATTGAACATTGAGGTTTGACTCATAGACATGAAGCATCAACTGACAGCGAGGAAACGCTAATGTTACTGCCGCTAAATTGTTACATTTTCGCCAGTAACAGGCTGTATCAAATATGTAACAGTAACATATAAATATGTAACAGTAACAGGCTGTATCAAATATGAGTGACTGACTATCGTAATTGTAAACGATACAAAGCCAACTCAGACAACATCGCCGGGACAATTTGTTCATTTTTGGACCACAATTGAGATGAGATAATTCTTAGATGAGTGACTTCAGGACTTCGGTATAGTCTATAGAAGCCATTTGTCTCAGGGGAAGAACAATGAAAACCTAATTGTTTGCCATGACCAAACCTGATGATGTCACCGGATGATGTCCAGTAGCCCTCCTCTGAGACACAGAGCAAGCAGACAGAAACGGTACGGTTATAATGAGCATTAATGATGACCAATTATATGAAGTTGAAAATGGTGTGAAGTCTTTTTTTTAATAAGCAATTAGGTACTCCAGCACTTTAATTCAAGTAGACATGTAACGATCAGATATTTCTATCACAGTTACTAAAATTCACGGGGTAGTAATGATCCTCCTTTAAAGATAAAATTGATAAGTTTCAACCATGTAGCATGCAATGTAAACCACTGACTCCAACAGAATAAATAAACAGAGTAAATAGTAGAATAATAGTTTATCTATATGAAATATAAACTTAACATTGACAATCAGTTACAACACAGAATTCATGACAGGTTAAATATAGTCCGTATAATGTCCGAACACCCGCCGTTCCGTGCCTCTCACGCACGCACGCTCGCTCTATTGTTTGTATCGTTCCTTGAGTACTCACGCGTCTCCCTGACGCTCCGAACCCGAAATAATAAAGTTAATCCAAACGTAGTGATCCCCGAACGTAAACAGATCCAACCGAGAAGATCCACTGTCCCGCGAACGGAAAACAAACGGTACTCCTCGCTGGACCCAAACAAACAAACAAAACTCTCACCGGAGCAGATGACGGTTCCCGGCCGGGTTACTCCTGTCAGCGGTGAGTTGGTGGCCTTGGCTATATTCCACCGTATAGCATACAGACAAAGTTTATACGAACGCGATCAGGTCTCACGTGGACTCCCTGCCCGTTTGTCTCTCTGTCCCCACGAGTCTCTAGAGCCGGCGACTTCCGTGTGTTTTCATGACGGAAGCGTCACAGCCTGTCAATCAAGCAATCTCCTCCCCAATTGACCCTCCAAAACATAAACAAAACAAAACAGATACCTCTCAAAGAAAATAGGACATTACACATAAGGATGGATATAGTGTTAAAGGAATATTTTGAGCCATGCTCTTTTAAATGACATTTTAAAATAAATCCTTAATGTATAATATGTGGCAGTGCTACAGACATTTGACAGAGCAAACTTTCACACTTGCAGTCGAGCAATATTTGACCAGGAGTATCTATACTTTGACTCAAGTACCGGGGGTTGAGTATTTTGCACACCACTGTCCGCCAAGATTTAAGCGTCAGAAACTCTGGCTGCGATATGGCCCCTGAGCAGTGGTGACAGTAACTCTGGCTGCGATCTGGCCCCTGAGCAGTGGTGACAGTAACTCTGGCTGCGATATGGCCCCTGAGCAGTGGTGACAGTAACTCTGGCTGCGATATGGCCCCTGAGCAGTGGTGACAGTAACTCTGGCTGCGATATGGCCCCTGAGCAGTGGTGACAGTAACTCTGGCAGCGATATGGCCCCTGAGCAGTGGTGACAGTAACTCTGGCAGCGATCTGGCCCCTGAGCAGTGGTGACAGTAACTCTGGCTGCGATATGGCCCCTGAGCAGTGGTGACAGTAACTCTGGCTGCGATATGGCCCCTGAGCAGTGGTGACAGTAACTCTGGCTGCGATATGGCCCCTGAGCAGTGGTGACAGTAACTCTGGCTGCGATATGGCCCCTGAGCAGTGGTGACAGTAACTCTGGCTGCGATATGGCCCCTGAGCAGTGGTGACAGTAACTCTGGCTGCGATATGGCCCCTGAGCAGCGATATGGCCCCTGAGCAGTGATATGGCCCCTGAGCAGCGATATGGCCCCTGAGCAGCGATATGGCCCCTGAGCAGCGATATGGCCCCTGAGCAGCGATATGGCCCCTGAGCAGTGGCCCCTGAGCAGTGGTGACAGTAACTCTGGCTGCGATATGGCCCCTGAGCAGTGGTGACAGTAACTCTGGCTGCGATATGGCCCCTGAGCAGCGATATGGCCCCTGAGCAGTGATATGGCCCCTGAGCAGCGATATGGCCCCTGAGCAGCGATATGGCCCCTGAGCAGTGATATGGCCCCTGAGCAGCGATATGGCCCCTGAGCAGCGATATGGCCCCTGAGCAGCGATATGGCCCCTGAGCAGTGGCCCCTGAGCAGTGGTGACAGTAACTCTGGCTGCGATATGGCCCCTGAGCAGTGGCCCCTGAGCAGTGGTGACAGTAACTCTGGCTGCGATGTGGCCCCTGAGCAGTGGTGACAGTAACTCATTCACTTTAGATACTTTCACTCCACTATTACATTTCAAAGACAGATATTGTCCTTTTCCACTACATTTCTAGGAAGGGACAAACTATGTTTGGAATTAACCACCCTATTTCAAATAATATTGTGAAAATAGCGCCTGTAGATCCGCTATTTCATGCAGACGCATCACATTTGGGTCCCCCCCCCCCCCATTCTGAATTCCCATGGACTTGTTTAATAGTGCATCAAATAAGTACTGTGTTCCAAAAATAAATAAACACAATGTACATTGAGGTTTGACTCATAGATATGAAGCATCAACTGACGGCGAGGAAACGCTAATGTTACTGCCGCTGAATTGTTACATTTTCGCCAGTAACAGGCTGTATCAAATATGAGTGAGAGACTGACTATCGTAATTGTAAACGATACAAAGCCACCTCAGACAACATCGCCGGGACAATTTGTTAATTTTTGGACCACAATTGAGATGAGATAATTCTTAGATGAGTGACTTCAGGACTTCGGTAGGCTAGTCTATAGAAGCCATTTGTCTCAGGGAAAAACAATGAAAACCTAATTGTTTGCTTTTTATATATACTTTATTGAAATTTATTCAGGGTTTACAAAATATGCAAATATTACATATATCTAATATATATACATATATGTTACAATACAAAAAAAACAACAACAAGGCAAGGCAAGGCATTTCAAGGCATTTCAAGGCAAAAAACAACAACAACAAGGCATTTCAAGGCATTTCAAGGCATTTCAAATACAAAAGGGTTTATTTATTTTTATTTTTTTGCTTCTTTTTTTACAATGTTAATAGGTGCCATGGTGTCAGTTTCTTTTTATATATACAGTATATTGGCAGGCTAATTACCTCTTAATCAGCCTAATAATTACTACATATACATATATGTTACAATACAAAAAAACAACAACAAGGCAAGGCAAGGCATTTCAAGGCATTTCAAGGCAAAAAAAACAACAACAAGGCATTTCAAGGCATTTCAAGGCATTTCAAATACAAAAGGGTTTCTTTTTTTTTCTTTTTCTTTTTTTACAATGTTAATAGGTGCCATGGTGTCAGTTTCTTTTTTCTTGTGTCAAGAGTTCTTTGTCTTTTTAGTTCAGTTTGTATCTGTTTAAAGACCACCTCCCCTGAGATGGCCTCCTGGTGGATTACCATGGCACACCTGGTTGTCCACAGTTTGATCACAACTGTACAAATCACGGTCCAGTAAAGCTCTTGTTCAATGGCAGACATGTTTTCCCCAAAGACCCCATACATAACAGCACTGTAATTTATCTTAATTTTAAAACCAATTTGTGGCATTTTCCCCCATACAAAGCTAGACCTCTGGCAGTCAACTAGCAGGTGCGCTCAATTGTCTCATCTGCACCACAATTTATAATTGGTCATCTAACGGTTTTGACGAAGCAGCTCCATTTCACAACTGCTCTCACTGCTAGTCTCCTCACAGAGACCAGCCACATCTCTTTTTTTTCCGGAGATATTTTTACTACTAATATTTTTAATACAAACCCGCTTTTGATTTTCATCAAGATATTTGTAGGGAAAAATGCCACCATATAAATCATCACATATCTTACTATATATACATTTACTTGTCATTTCAGTCCAGTCAATATTTAAATGTGCAGAATTAAACAACAAATCACCATACATCACTTTAAAATAAGGCACTGAGCTTCTAATTGTCCTGAGGTCCTAATTGTTTGCCATAAAATAAGGCACTGAGCTTCTAATTGTCCTGAGGTCCTAATTGTTTGCCATAAAATAAGGCACTGAGCTTCTAATTGTCCTGAGGTCCTAATTGTTTGCCATGACCAAACCTGATGATGTCACCGGATGATGTCCAGTAGCCCTCCTCTGAGACACAGAGGTGATGATGTCCAGTAGCCCTCCTCTGAGACACAGAGGTGATGATGTCCAGTAGCCCTCCTCTGAGACACAGAGGTGATGATGTCCAGTAGCCCTCCTCTGAGACACAGAGGTGATGATGTCCAGTAGCCCTCCTCTGAGACACAGAGGTGATGATGTCCAGTAGCCCTCCTCTGAGACACAGAGGTGATGATGTCCATTAGCCCTCCTCTGAGACACAGAGGTGATGATGTCCAGTAGCCCTCCTCTGAGACACAGAGGTGATGATGTCCAGTAGCCCTCCTCTGAGACACAGAGGTGATGATGTCCGGTAGCCCTCCTCTGAGACACAGAGGTGATGATGTCCAGTAGCCCAACTCTGAGACACAGAGGTGATGATGTCCAGTAGCCCTCCTCTGAGACACAGAGGTGATGATGTCCGGTAGCCCTCCTCTGAGACACAGAGGTGATGATGTCCAGTAGCCCTCCTCTGAGACACAGAGGTGATGATGTCCAGTAGCCCTCCTCTGAGACACAGAGGTGATGATGTCCAGTAGCCCTCCTCTGAGACACAGAGGTGATGATGTCCGGTAGCCCTCCTCTGAGACACAGAGGTGATGATGTCCAGTAGCCCTCCTCTGAGACACAGAGGTGATGATGTCCAGTAGCCCTCCTCTGAGACACAGAGCAGGTAGACAGAAACGGTTATATATATGAGCATTAATGATGACCAATTATATGAAGATAGGTTGAAAATGGTGTGATCTTTTTATATATGCAATTACGTACTCCAGCACTTTAACCCATTTTGGGCGGAAACCTCTTGTGGTGTTTTAAACATTGTTATAATTTATCTATTGAAAAATGGCGCGCTACGAGCTTATGTAGGTCTGCTATTTTTCAATAGCTATTTTTGAAAAATTGTGAAAAGTTTTATTTCAGAAAACTGGAGGATTTAGAAGATTTTTTTTTTATTTCGAGGTCAGGCCTGAATGGGTTAATTCAAGTAGACATTTGACAGAGCAAACTTTCACTTGCAGTCGAGCAATATTTGACCAGGAGTATCTATACTTTGACTCAAGTACCGGGGGTTGAGTATTTTGCACATCACTGTCCGCCAAGATTTAAGAAACAACCGCAAGTCTGTGGGCGCCGGGCAGATGCCATTTCGGGACAGAGTCACGTTGGGGAAGAGGGGATTTATAGGATTGGGAAAGACGAGGGAGGAGAGACACTTTGACAATAGAAACCGTTTAGAAAAAGAAATCTCTTTTTTTTTCCCCTCCACGCCTTTTTTTTTATTGTGATCCTTTCGGCAAGCTAAATGAGGCAATGTACTCGCCCTGGTTTTGATTTGTCTGCGAGGGCAGTTTATTGAGATCGAGAGTGTTCCCTGAGCCGCAGTAATGAACCATTTTATGATTCATTATCCCAACGCATGATTCCGGCTGCCAAGTCTGCAAACTTTCTAATTAGCTTAGGTCAAACATTCACACAGTTTTCCTCTAATTATCATTGCTTATTAAAGGATGGACACCGGCACAGCCAGAGTCACAGGGGAATAAAACATTGACGTGGGTGGGTGTCGCTCTGCGGCGAGAGACAGGGTTTTATTTTATTTTTGTGTCCTGGTGACGGTTATGGAAATCGTTTTGGATGAGACAGGGATTTACTAAATAATTGCAGAGGAAGGGTTTCTGGGCATATAATCTCTGAAATAATCACTGAGAAATAGGCAGGAACAACAAATTATTCCTGGGAGACATGGCGGTATAGATTCAGTAGAATCATCCGGTAATTGGACCAGGTTTGTACTGTAAATAGGCAATAATAAGCCTGTTTGTCCTCGCACGTGTAGAAAATGAAAAACTGTACCATCTTTTTTTCCTCTTTTCTACAATAAATAATATAATGTTTTCCGTTGCTGCATAAGGTGCATAAACCTCATACATCCACATTTCAACTAATAATAGTTACTTACTAATAGTGTTACGCAAAAGTAACAAAACATTGCGGACCTACAAGCTCACAACACATCCCATGCTGATGACGCGTTGTGAGCTTGTAGATCTGCGATGGTTGCTATTTTAGATTTAGAAGTGAATTGGTTAAATGTGTCTGTGGGTTTTATAAATATTGAACCAAGTAAAAGTATCAGCAAGAGAGTGTGACTAAATACATGGGCTCCATTGGAAACACATGCAGGTTCTTTCCCCCCCATTTTATGAAAAGTTTGATTGATTGATTGATTGATTGATTGATTGATTGATTGATTGATTGATTGATTGATAATTGTATTAGCCAATAAGATGCAAACAGTACAGGGTACAGTCAAGCACAGCATTGGTCCAAAAGGACAGCACAGAAGAAAGACCTTGCGGTCTTGTTTCCATTCGGGGTCCCATGCATTAATTCACAATGACAACAGTGACAACAAACAAATAAGATTTCTCAAACACATTAAATCTACATGTATGTACAGGTTGGAATAGAAATACATTGATGAAAAAGCACTTTTGGACGTACAGTACAAGGTTTCCACTCGACACCAACACTATAAAACACCCACAACTGCGCTATAGCGTTTGCGTAAGAATAAGCAGCTGCGGACGTGGTGAAAATAAATAATACAAAAAAGCTCAGTCATGTGTATCCTTTCATTACATTTGAAGCTTTCAATAAAAAGTTAAATCCCCCCACTCCCCCCCACTCCCACTCCCCCCACTCGCACGCAGAGCCTGTTCCTACATGGCAAACAGTCACTCTGTCATTTTCTTTTTCCTTGTAGAAGACAGTCACTGGCAGAACTGTGGCCATTAATAATGGAATGGTGAGAGAGTGACTAATTGCGTGTGTAGATTAAAGGCGCGCGGGGGAAATGAAGCTTTGGTGTTCTCACATGAAGGGATTTAAACCCACAACCCACATGCCCACCCACGCACCCCTCCCGTGGAGGCGCTGCCGTCCACTTTGCAGTACCGGAATTGTAGCTAAGTATACAGTACATGTACCCAAGTACGTACTTAAAGGCATAGCGTTTCCCTGTGTTTGCATAACAAAACAATAAGTATTGTGGTGGACTGCCCTCTCGCTGTCAGCCTAGTCTGGTGTTTTCACTGTTGTGCTTGCACCTCCACACTACTCTAGGGCAGGGGTTCTCAACGTTTTTGGCCGGGGACCCCCGGAAATGCTTTGGCAATGTCTCGGGACACCCGCCCCGCCCCCTCCCAACCCCCAATATAAATTGACTGCTACAATAACCTTAACTAGAAAGAAGCAATTCTGGGAAATTGCAAAGTGTGGTTGCCTCACTCGCTGATATAGGCCCCTCCCAGTAATTTTGCCAGCCAATTACAATGTGAAGTCACCCTTGTGATCATGCATAAGTCATTCGGAGGGGATTTTCCCCCCAAAATCATGTTTTTGCAACAAACGGGTAATTGTTTTTGCAATTGTGGCGCCCCCTATGGATGAAAATGGAATTGCTTTTGGCTCTGCGTTGATTAAGCCACCCTCGACATGTGATTCGGATTTGGGAAGGATCGGACATTGCGTGCGTGAATTGTGGCATTTTTTGTAAAATAAGCCCCTCCCACTAACTTCGGAAGACGATTACGGACAAACGATACAGAAGATCAAAATTCTGACTGTGCTGTTTTAATCGGATAGGTCCGGAGATCATGTGTACCGATTTTTGTGAGATTTGGACAAAATCTGTAGGTGGAGGATCCAAAAGTGTGTTTTGAACAAAATTCAAAATGGCGGAAAATCTATCTAGACGCAAATGGGCGGGGCCTATATGTGGAGATGCGTCATGACCCAAGGAATCGAGGGAAAAATATTTTTTATTTCACGACCTACCGTTTCCAGAGTTATAATGCAAAACGTAAAGTGGGCTGTTATAGCGCCACCATGAGGCCGACCGAAGTAATCATAAGTTAATTAATTTTCGTAATTATTATGAACCTCCCTTCCAATTGTTGTAACTACAGCCCTTAAGGTCTCAGAGGAATAAATGGTTGAATGTGAGTTTTGGCATTTTCCCATTCAAGTGAATGGGGAAAATTAATTCACTAATTAATTCATATCAATTAAACTATACAACGGATGTCTTAGCAAGGAGATAGCACACGATTCCCGATAAAGCCGGTCGTTTTGACATCTGGCTCAAGGGTGTGCGGCAAAAACTGTGGGAGGAGTAGCACGGCAGAAAAAAGTTTATACAGAAAGAAAACAATAAACAATAAAGAAAAGGTAAGGGGAACAATAGTATGGTTGCCCATAGGCAACCACACTAATAATAGAGACAATAGTAATACACCATAAATAAATACTGAAACCAGATATAATCATTAGGGAAGGTGTATTCATGTACTATGTGTACTATATGTAAACTCTTCATTTCCATTTTCCAGCCATTCAGTTGCAATTTTTTTTAATATTTTTTAGTTTTTTTCTTGAACTTTTTTTGCAGACCCCTCAAAATAATTTGGCGACCCCCCCGAGGGGTCGCGACCCACGGGTTGAGAACCCCTGCTCTAGTGGCTGATGACTGCTGGTACTGTGTAGAGCAGGGGTCTTCAACGTTCTTCAGGCCAAGGACCCCTTAGCTGAGAGACAGATGAAGCAGGGACCCCCGGTCCCCCCCCACTACATGTTGTACAAAACTGTGTTGCAGATTAAACTTTTTCATAGACTTCATAGATAGCTTCATAGACTTGTTTAACAAGCACTATCGTCAGTGTTGGGTTCTAACGTTTTCGGACATTTATTAACCACATAAAGGACAATTCCGGATTAAAGGGATATTTCACTTTAAAAAAAACCTTTGATCATTTTTATCGTCTACTCAGGCTTATGTGAACACCCCAGACAGTTTTTTAACATTCTAGATTCTTGATTAAGATATTTGATATTCATTTTAGCTAACCCGCGCCCCCTTCCTATACAAACCCATTGTAGCTTCAAACTCCATTTTAACCATGTCGGATTCATCAAAATCACCCGTCCTTTTTTATGGTGACTGATAATACGTGAGGGGTCGTGTTTTTTCATTTACTGTTTTCATTATTTTTTTTATATTTTTTAGTGTCCTCCAGCCTTCTCCTCCCAAAACATTATTAAAAATATATGAAAACAGTAAATGAAAAAATCACACCCGTGTGAACTGAGTGGTGCAAACCCCCCCCCCTCTCTCTCTCTGTCTCTCATTAGCAGGCAACAGTGCAGCACTATCTCTCTCTCTCTGTTTCTGGTACAACAGCGCCACTTTTCCCCCTATTGGTACTCATAGTCACACACATAGTCACACGTGTTAATTGCTGTTCCTTGGAGTGGTTGCACCACTCAAAAACACGGCCCCCTCACGTATCAAATATCTAAATACTGAATCAAGCAACTTAAAAACTGTCCGGGGTGTTCACATAAGCATGGCTGAGGGAAGTAGGGGTGCTGGGGGGGCTGGAGCACAGCCCCCCCTCGGACGGGAGGGGGGAAATAATAATAATTTTAATTAAAACAGATTTCTGTTACTAGGCTTAATAAATATGCTGTATCACAGTATCAGTACCTTATCCTGGTTAATTGCCTGTGTCAGTTTTCTCATGCGTGTGGAGAGGGAAAGTAAAAGCCACTTTTCTGCGTGAAATTGCGCGAAAATGCGCGTGCACGAGGCGCGTGCACGCACATTTTGCGGCGTGCGCTAATGCGCGCGCACCCCCTACTGAACGTTCAGCACCTGCTAGTGTAAACATCTTCCCGCGGCCCTGCACATAAGCCCGAGTAGACGATGAAATTACAGTGAAATATCCCTTTAACCGTTTTCTTACCCTAATCTGATGTTATTATATCCAATAACGAGTGTTGGCCTACAGGTGAAACATATTACATAACGACATAACGCAGTGCAGCTCCGACAGTGTGCGTTGGGGTCTTAGGCCTTTCCCCCTCCTTCACACCTGTCTTTCATAATGACCAACGACGCGCAGACGTGTTTTGTCCCAACGGGGCTTCTGCGAGCTGCGGTCCGCTCTGAATGTTTATTTTTACATGTGTTCGCCTCTAACAATGCTTGTTGGATATAATAAGATCAGATTACGGTAAGAAATGCGCTGGCCCGGAATTGTGCTTTAAACCGTCAGTACTTAGTAAAAGCAACCTTTTGCCGAAAATAGCCACGTTGTGAACTTAATACATCTAGATTTTCTGCAAATGGTCCCCCCAGAATAGGGATGCTAAAGTTCATCTGGTTAATACAAATATAAAAAGTCTTTAGAGGGAAATTATTGTTAAAAAATATAACCCTATTGTTTTGCTATATGTAAACACAGGGCCTTTAAGTTCTATTTTGAGGTTGAGCTAGTCCTTTTTTTTTGCAATAATTTATACTTAATACTCAAATGCAAAACAATGCCTTTGTACCGCGACGCTGCCGCCAAAAAGCTTCTGACGAAAGGTAAACAGTATGTGCTTGTTCCAATGTGTATAGCGAGTGTGTGGGGGCGGGGGGGGTCGGGTGCAGGGCAAACTCTGTCTTTTAAAGTGAACGCGTATGGTGGCACTGGGAACTGCAGGGGTTAACAGCTAACAGCTAGCCGCAATTATAGAGTTAAGTAGTAGGCACTATAGGCAGTTTAGAACCCATTTAGGCCTGACGTCGAAATAAATAAAAAGTCTTCTGAAAGAATATTATATTCAAAGATTTGTGCCACATTTTCACGATTTTACAAAAAATAGCAGACCTACAAGCTCGTAGCGCGCCACCGAGTAACCTATGAGCTTGTAGATCTGCTATTTTTCAATAGCTAAAGTATAACATAATGCTTAGTTAAAACACCAAAAGGGGTTCCCGGTCCAGAATGGGTTAAGTATATTTTGATGCCAATACTTTTGTTCTCAAGTAACATTTTGAATGCAGGACTTTGACTTTATAGCCTATATTTATCACATACTTTCACTTGAACAAATAAAAAGGTCTGAGCACCTCTTCTGCCATTGCTATCCATGCACTTCCTTATCTAAACAGGAGACAAGAAGTCCAGCATCACTGGTGAAGCCAAGAAAGCGCTATAGTACATTCTGTTCCCTTGTCCTTTGAATGTTAGCCAGCGTCTCTGCTGTAGGCTGTGGTTTCCATACAGTATACCCTCTGGGAAGCTCTAGGCCAAAATCACTGTGTGTGTGTGTGTGTGTGTGTGTGTGTGTGTGTGTGTGTGTGTGTGTGTGTGTGTGTGTGTGTGTGTGTGTGTGTGTGTGCGTGTGCGTGTGCGTGCGTGCGGAAGCAAAAGTGATTTCTAAAATAAATTAATAAACGGGTGAAAGAGAAAGTGTGAGGAAAGTAGGGGATGAAGGAAAACAGGATTTGAAAGTCATTTTTTGAGCCCCAAGAGAGAGAGCAGACATTGAAAGAGAGACAGGGATGAGCACAGTGGGCTGTATTCTGCATGTTGCTGTCGGTTGGAAACACTGTATGTCCAAAACTGTTCCTTTGTTTCATTCTAAAATAAATAGAAATGTGAAAATAGTTGCGGCACGTTGTGAGCTTGTGGGCATTTTCAATACTTTTGTGCGACACCCTTGTAAGTATATAGACATTAATTTATGGAAAAGAGAAAAAAATTAGTTGAAATAGTGTGGGGTCTGCCCCTCTACCCCCCCCCCCCCCCCCCCCCCCAGTGGGGTCTGCCCCTCTACCCCCCAGTGGGGCCTGCCCCTCTACCCCCCATGGGGCCTGCCCCTCTACCCCCCCCCAGTGGGGCCTGCCCCTCTACCCCCCCCCAGTGGGGTCTGCCCCTCTACCCCCCCAGTGCTGGCTGGCTGTGTCCGAGCACAAAAATAGCATTTGGTTGGTTTTCACCACCACCAAGCCTAACACACACACACACACACACACACACACACACACACACAGTGATTTTGGTCCCTCACCACCCATCCACCCTCACTGTTAATGTCCCTCAGCCATCCACCCTCACTGTTAATGTCCCTCAGCCATCCACCCTCACTGTTAATGTCCCTCAGCCATCCACCCTCACTGTTTATATGTCCCTCAGCCATCCACCCTCACTGTTTATATGTCCCTCAGCCATCCACCCTCACTGTTTATATGTCCCTCAGCCATCCACCCTCACTGTTAATGTCCCTCAGCCATCCACCCTCACTGTTTATATGTCCCTCACCACCCATCCACCCTCACTGTTTATATGTCCCTCACCAGTCACCACCCATCCACCCTCACTGTGTAAGTCCCTCAGCCATCCACCCTCACTGTTTATATGTCCCTCACCACCCATCCACCCTCACTGTTAATGTCCCTCAGCCATCCACCCTCACTGTTAATGTCCCTCAGCCATCCACCCTCACTGTTTATATGTCCCTCAGCCATCCACCCTCACTGTTTATATGTCCCTCAGCCATCCACCCTCACTGTTTATATGTCCCTCAGCCATCCACCCTCACTGTTAATGTCCCTCAGCCATCCACCCTCACTGTTTATATGTCCCTCACCACCCATCCACCCTCACTGTTTATATGTCCCTCACCAGTCACCACCCATCCACCCTCACTGTTAATGTCCCTCAGCCATCCACCCTCACTGTTAATGTCCCTCAGCCATCCACCCTCACTGTTTATATGTCCCTCAGCCATCCACCCTCACTGTTTATATGTCCCTCACCACCCATCCACCCTCACTGTTTATATGTCCCTCACCACCCATCCACCCTCACTGTTTATATGTCCCTCAGCCATCCACCCTCACTGTTTATATGTCCCTCACCACCCATCCACCCTCACTGTTTATATGTCCCTCCACCAGTCACCACCCATCCACCCTCACTGTGCGTTCCAGTGGAGGGGCACTATCTCTCACCTGCACGCTAATTAGAACAGTGAGCTCGGCACCCTCCTCTTCACTCACCACCAAGCTTACAAATTACTTTTAAATGTGTTTATTTACGGCACTGTTTTAATTACAAAACATCTGTGGAAGGAAATATCCCTCCTCTGCAGTGACATTTACATTAGATTCCACCTCATCAGAGTGTGACACCGCTCATAGCAGAAAGTCATCCTGATGTATACCTCCATGTTGTACATTTACAATAAATACTCAAAACATTTTCATGTCAACTATCCTCAAATTGATATGTATTTGGCCCCCCCATCTCACAACATGTTGTGCCAGGGACTTCAGAACAAACAAAGAGGTATAGGAGCGCACACCAATAGTGGGGAGGTGCTGACCACAGGAGACAGAACTTGAAAACAGAAAGGAGAGGTCACACAGCTCGTAGTCACGATGCAATTTCTTTTTAACCCATTTTGGGCGGGAACCCCTTTTGGTGTTTTAAGCATTATGTTATAATTTAGCTATTGAAAAATAGCAGATCTACAAGCTCATAGCGCGCCACCGAGTGGCGTGCTACGAGCTTGTAGGTCTGCTATTTTTGAAAAATCGTGAAAATATGGCACAAATCTTTGAATATATATTATTTCAGAGCCAATGTTTTTAACTCAAATCTTTGCTTCTGAGGGGTTCCTGGAACAGCATATTTCCAGATGGGAGTCGGTGGCCGATTACATATCATTTTTGGGGTTCTTGACATGAAATATTGAGCACCACTGATACATCTTTCAGAAAACTAAAATAATGGGTTAATTATAAGACCAAGGTTTCGGCACCCTTCGGAAGTGCCTTCTTCAGGGTATGCCAGGGACTCGAAAATAGCAGAGAACATGTAAGTGCTGCTGTGGATCCCCTGGAACCCCCTCAAGGACCCCCGAGGATCCCCAGAGCACATGTTTGTTCAACATTAAAATAAGCAAGTATAGGCATTTCATATTTCCTTTATTTTTTCCTTTTCAGCCAAAGAAACATTTATTTTCCCCCTGGTAGGTTTTCTTTGAGTGAGTCTTTGTGAGGCTCTGGAGGTTCTACAGCTGAAGGATGAATGGTTTAAGGTCTCTGTAACACAGCGAGAGAGAGAGAGAGAGAGAGAGAGAGAGAGAGAGAGAGAGAGAGAGAGAGAGAGAGAGAGAGAGAGAGAGAGAGAGAGAGAGAGAGAGAGAGAGAGAGAGAGACATAGTTCCTCTTTTTATGTTTGTTCACATATGGCCTACTTTATATTCACTCTACTTTGTCACGCACAAGTAGCAAAGATAGCCAATCTACAGTACAAGATCACAACGCGGCATCTTGTTGCCTAAAATAGGGACGCATGCAGGTTGAAAAGTGGTTATGGGTTTTATTAATATTTAATAATGAAAACTATTAAGGCCAATGCAAACTACAACACCAGGACAACTGACATTTATAACTAGACTATCTAGTTATAGGTGAACATAAATAAATATATAGGTGTGGTGCGTGATGTTGCTTGTTTTGTTTAAACCCTGGCGTGTGACTGACAGTGCATTGATTGATTGATTGAACATTTTATTAACAGTTTGCAGAATTACAGTACATTTCAAGCACAAACTCAATACAAAGGCTGTTAACTGTGAGTGGACGACCCAATTAAGCATTACACTTGTTTACAACAGGGTCCACCATGTTCAATTCATCAAAACATTTAGAGACGTACAAATAGACACTTCTATATAGACAAAGAACAGAACAGGAATTCATCATAATGGAGGTAAAAAGGGAAAATAAACATATACAGTGAGGGGAAAAGGGGGGGGGGGGCGGTGGGGGGATTCAGATTTTACGGGGGCCAGTTTCGAATTGCAGCCATCAGTAGGTGCCCTTTGAGAGCGGTTTTGAAGGAGTCAAGGGATTCGCATGTCTTAATGACTGTTGGTAGGGCGTTCCACATTTTGGTGGCATAGGAGCGAAAATAATTTAGTCCCTTGTTTGTGCCGAATCTGGGTTGTACATGGTTCGTTGCACTCCCTCTGGTGTTGTGGGTGTGGAGTATCGAATCTTGTGGACCAGACCCATTGCAAGATGCTGTACTCTGTCGTCGACCCTAAGCCATGCCAGTCTGTCAAAGTGGGCAGGGGTGAGGTGGGTTCGGGGGGTGAGGCCAAGTAGGAGCCTGACCAGTTTGTTTTGGGAAGTCTGGAGCCTAGTTTTAAGGGCCTTTGAGGTGCTGTGGTACCAGGAGGTGCATGCATAGTCAAAGAAGCCTTGTACGAGGGCTCCTGTTAAGGTCTTCAAGGTGTTTTTGTCGACCAGTGAGGAGATCCTGTAAAGGAATCTTGTTCTATGGTTGACTTTTTTGATTACGTTGGTGGCCATTTTATCACCGGAAAGATTAGCCTCCAGGATGGAACCTAGGTAGGTAATTTCATCTTTACGTGTGATAACATTGTCACCCACTTTAACCAAGAAGCCATTTGCCTTGCTGAGATTACTATTAGATCCAAAGAGAATGGATTCAGTTTTTCCCAGGTGTAAAGATAGTTTGTTATCAGCGAGCCAGGTGCAGATTCTACCGAGTTCAGAGCTGAGGGCATTTTCAACCTGCAGTTTGTCCCTGTCCGAGACCAGCAGTGCCGAGTCATCTGCGAACAGGAACAAGTTGCAGTCACAAGCTGAAGTCATGTCGTTTACATATATTAGGAACAGTAGAGGCCCTAGTATATGCTTCCTTGTGGAACGCCACAGCTCACTGGGAGGGGGGGGGACAGTGTTCCGTTCACTTCCACCATCTGTTCTCTCCCCTCCAGGTAGGATTGCATCCAGCTCACTGATGTGCTATCGAAACCAATTGCTTTTAGCTTGTTAACCAGTATGGAGTGGTTCACGGTGTCAAAAGCCTTTTGGAGGTCCAGCATGACCATGCCGCAGTATTTGCCAGCATCCACCTCTTGTTTGATGTGGTCGCTCAAATAGAGAAGGCATGTGTCAGTGGAGTGGGACGTTCTGAAGCCAGATTGGAACTCATACAATCATTTATTAGTGGCAAGATACTTTTCAACCTGTTCATAGACTATTTTTTACATCACTTTCGAGATGGAGCTTAGAATAGAAATAGGGCGGTAGTTGCCGGGGTCTAATTTACTCCCTTTCTTGTGCAGGGGGGTTACTTTGGCCAGTTTGAAATCTAGGGGGACCTGTCCCTGTTTGATGGAGAGTCTCTGATAAATTTGGAGGGAATATTGTCATGGCCAGTGGCCTTGTGGGGTTGGAGGGCACTCAGTTTCTTAAGTACCTCATCAGTTGTTACCATAACTAGTTTAAAATCGTCTTTACAAACACCTACGTTTCTGTAGAAGGTTTTAATGTGCTCTACACCAAAGAGCCCAGAGTGGGAGGGCAGATTGTTAACCAGCGTTGTTGCTATGTTTGTAAAGAAGATGTTCAAGTAGTTGGCCACATCAAGCTTGTCAGTGATGAGAGTGTTGTTCGCTTTAATGTTTATGTTTGAAAACCTGGTTTTCAGTTTCTGACCGCAGCCTAGTTGGTTGTTGAGTAGCTTCCAGAGCTCTCGAGGATTGTTTTTGTTTTCCTCAGCTTTATTATTAATATAGTTACTTTTGGCGGATTTGGTCATGGCAGTAACAATATTTCTTAGCCTGTTTCGTTGGGTTTTTAGGTTGTCCAGCTGAGCTTGGAGATACCTGTCGAAGCGCTTGGCAAGCTTTGACTTGCATTTTAGAAATTCAGAGCATTTTTTGTCTCTGGCATTCGTTGCAGTCAGTATGTCCGAATTCATCCATGGCTCCGAGCGGGTTTTGACCCTGATGGTTCTCAGAGGAGCCATGTTGTTCAGTACTGATGTAAATTTGGTTTTGAAGCCAAGTCAAGCTTCTTCGACAAGTGTGCTTTTAAGCTCATCGGACCAATCCAGACTCTCCAATTCTTGGTTAAAGACCTCACTAGAGTAGGTTTTGAGGTCCCTTGATATGACTGCTTTGTGGCAGCCAGACTTTGGTTTTTGTTTTTTGCGGGTACAGAATATCATGAAATGATCACTAAGCCTGCATACAATAACACCTTTCTTGGAGATTCTGGATTTGTCCGAGGTCAGAATGAGATCAATGACAGTTTGAGTAGAAACACACACTCTAGTGGGTTGGGTAATAAGCTGGCTTAAGCTATGCAGATCACAAAACCTACTAAATGATTTGAAAACAGGCGCCTCTTTACGCTGTACGTCTGTATTCAGATCGCCCATCAGGATTTTCTCTGCACCCTCCTCCTCAGCTAAGCATCCCTCAAGAACATCATAAAAGCCTTGCTGGTCAGGAGGTCTGTAGACTGTGCCAACTAGTACTGATTTCGCATTTTTGAAAATGAATTCAACCCACACAGTTTCAATTTCAACATGCTGTAAGTCAGTACGGGTAATGAATTCAGTATCTTTGTGGATATACATGCAAACACCACCCCCATTACGGTTTCTATCATTTCTGACTACTGAGTAGTTCTCAATTTCAATCTCAGCGTCCCTGATGGATTCATCTAGTTTGGTCTCAGAAAAACACAAAATGTTTGCCTTGCCGTTAAGGAATAATTCTCTAATTTCGGCCAGTTTGGAATAAAGGCTGTTTATATTGAGATGAAAAAGGTGAATACCATTGTTGTTGAGGATTGAGTTGTTGATGTCAGCAGTTGAGTAAAGTTGATCATGATCAGGTCCACTGTCTTGTCCAGTGGCTGAGGTGTGAATGGGGGAGGGCGGTGGAATGTGGGGGGTGGCGCCGTTGAACCTGGTAATGTCTGCAGCCAGATCCATCTCAATGGCGGCCGTGTTGATTGCAGACACCTCTGGGTCCGCGGCTGGGGTGGGGTGGGGCTGCAGAGCGAGCAGATCGAGTGAACGTTCCAGGATTGAAATGAATGTCTCCCGAAAGCAGCAGGCAAAGAATAATCACAGTTCTGCGATCCATTTTGCCAGTCGGGGGTTTGTTCTTGCGATTCGGGTTTGCTGTTAACAAGGCGTGAATCGCCGCCGACCCAAAAGAAATGTGTTTACATTCCGAGCCGTTTAGGAGGAAAAAGTCGCTGTGAAACTCCTCCGCTTCGTTTCCGTATCGTTCCATCTCTTCATGGTGTAAAGTAATCCATAGGATGAAGAAGAGGAAAAAGGCGGAAAAAGTTGAAAGCGTAGCCATGTCGCAAACCGGGTTTACATACAGTACGCAAACCTACGTTTTATTTCATTTCAAGTGAACCTGTAACCATGTGACAACATGAACAGTATACCAAATTAGTCACAAGGAGAGTGAAGTGGCCAAACCTATACAGGTCAAAAAGGCCATACATGAGGAGTAAAACATCACAGTAATACAGCAGAACACAACCAACTGAGTTCTAGCATTTTATTTCCCAACTGAAAACCATGTTTACAAAACATTCTCCAGGTTAATTCCAATAAACTGAAATGTCACAGGAATCACAGGAAACAAATATTCTGGAGAACAACCGACGGGTGCCCATATTTAACTGAGAACGATACAACTGAAAATGCTGCCTCTCAGGGGCCACGCATGAAGCCTCATCACCTGAGGCTTCGGCTGCGGACACCATGGCTGGCCTTCCAGCATCTTGTAGATCTCTCCCATCCATGGTCTCTGTGGCCAATAGTACCTGCGGGCGCACAGCAACCTCACCATCCTGAGGAAAGCCGGCAGGAGAGGAAGTGGGGGGAAAGCATATACAGCCTCTGTTGAGGCCATGAAAGGCTCAGTGCATCTACCCCCAGTGGTCCTGGTGGTCCATGCATTGACGACCACAGAGGACAGTGAGTCTTCCCTTCCGTGGCAAACAGGTCTACTTCTGCCCGACCAAAGTGAAACCATATCTGGCTTGTAGGTCTGCTATTTTTGAAAAATCGTTAAAATGTGTCACAAATCATTGAATATATATTTCAGAGCGAACATTTTTAACTAAAATATTTGCTTCTGTGGGGGTCCCTGGAACAACATATTTTGAGATGGGGGTCCGTGGCCCAATAGAGATAATTCTGGGCGTCCTTGACATGAAAAAGGTTGAGCACAACTGACATAGAAACATGGGTTTTTCAGAAAACTATTAGGATTTAGAAGCCTTCTTTTTTAATCGACCACAGTCCAAAATGGGTTCAATCATCATTACTCTCAAATGCCAGGTTGTTGACAGGTGCTCCGTCCGTGCCAGATCTTCGGCCTGCTACACAACGGAGGGTCCCACTTGAGGACAGTACGGGCTGTACTGTACCTCTCTGTAAACCCTTCCCTCACAAATGACTGTGAACTTACAGCACAAATCCTGGTTGACACATAATATGCCAGCGTCGCTATTTTGTGCCGTGTTACCACCACGCAAGTGTGCGTACTTAGCACTTACTGTATCTGATGGGGCTATTTCTTCTTCGTGGAATACACACAACACACAGCCACACACACGCGCACACACACACACACAGCCACACACACACACACACACACACACACACACACACACACACACACACACACACACACACACACACACACACACACACAGCCACACACACACACACACACACACACACACACACACACACACACACACACACACACACACACACACACACACACACACACACACACACACACACAGAGAGAGAGAGAGAGAGACACAGAGAGAGAGAGAGTACCATTGTCAGTGCTTTGTCACTCTTTAAAGAAAGCAGAATACACAGGATGCTTGATGGAGATGGCAGTGATAACGGTTATGACTCCTCAAAAGGGTCCACGCTGCATAATAGTTTTTGTTCCATTACCCATAATGGATGTCTTCTGAGGGACGGCCCAGTATAGTGTTCCTGCCGTGATGTATTACTAGGGCTGTATACCGTTGTTTTGCTTTTGTTTTTTTTAGCTAAAGCCTGAGTTATACTTGGTTGCATGCGGGTGTCGCGCTATACGAAAAAATAGCCGATCTACAAGTGGTAGATCTGCTGTTTTCCACGTGCGACACCGGCCCGCGACCGCGTATGAATCAGGCATAATAAGACTGTGTGTGTAAATATGCGTGTCTCTATAAGGCTGTATTAATATTGGGCATAAGGCGTGCGTCGGTTCCGATGGCTGTTCATCACGTCTCGCCGGCGGTGTGTGTGAGTAATGTTTTGGTGCGTCGTGCGGGTGGTGGGGGGGTGGGGGGGGGGGGGGGGGGGTCGGGGGATAGGGGGGCGGTGCAGGATGTTGAGGAACGATCCGGCACTGGGATGCTCCATAAATCCCACTCATAATCGTTTCCCCCCCCCCCCCTCCTCCGCTCTGACTTGTGCAGACAGTCCAGGCTTCCATAAAGAGGCCCCACGACGGAGAGCCAAGGCTCTCTGAACGTCTGATGGACGACCTTTGGAAGATAACCCGGTCTGCCCGGCGTCCGCTGTCGGGGAGGAGGAAACCTTGTATCTCCGCCCCCCAAAACGGTTGCTTTTCAGAGAATGGGGGTGGGGGGGGGGGGGTATAACCCGTGTTTCCCGATGGACCTGGTGTATTATTCGGACGGAAGCGATTGTTCTTTTTCGTTGGTTAAAACCCATTTTGGGCGGGAACCCCTTTTGGTGTTTTAAACATTATGTTATAATTTAGCTATTGAAAAATAGCAGATCTACAAGCTACGAGCTTGTAGGTCTGCTATTTTTGAAAAATCGTGAAAATGTGGCACAAATCTTATATATATATTCTTTCAGAATGAACGTTTTTAACTCAAATCTTTGCTTCTGGGGGGGGGGGGGGGGGGGGGGGGGGTCGGTGGCCAATTACATATAATTCTGGGGCTCCTTGACATGAAATAGTTTGAGAACAACTGACATAGAAACATAGAAAAGTTTATCTGAAAACTATCATGATTTAGAAGACATTTGTAGAATCTGGTATCAGGTCTAAATGGGTTAAACTTTTATGAAACCCACAGACAATGTGGTTTGTGCTGATGCCAGGCTTACCTCGCTGCTCTCTGAGTACATTGGCTCTCTGAATAGCCAACATATAAATGGATAAAGTGCATACAATAATTGTGATGCTATTTTCTTTTGCTGGGGACCCCCTGGAACCCCCCCACCCAGGGCCCCACTTTGAGAAACAATAGGCTAGACGCCGCACTCAGGGGTTCCTGCATTGCCCCCCCCCCCCCCCGTTTTATCTAACTGTCCGGAGTTAGACACATCCCAAACAGAATAAATCTAAGAGAATTAGGTGTGCCTGTGTTCCCTTATCTCGGAGGTTAGCCCGTATATTTTCTTCTGCGTGAGATAGCGTGGGGAGATGGCATGTGCGTGCGTGCGTGCGTGCGTGCGTGCGTGCGTGCGTGCGTGCGTGCGTGCGTGCGTGCGTGCGTGCGTGCGTGCGTGCGTGCGTGTGCAATTGTGCATGCGTGTGCGTGTGGGCCTTTTCACCGCGAGTCGTTGCTTGACAGTTAGAGGTGGTGCAGGAGTCGCACAATCTGCATAATTGTTCGACCGGTGTCACGGCCAGGCATGCGTAAACACAGCGATCCTTACGCCTCAGTCGGTCGGTCTCAGTACCCTTGGTACAAAGACACCCAGGTCTCTGTACCCTTGGTACAAAGACACCCAGGTCTCTGTACCCTTGGTACAAAGACACCCAGGTCTCTGTACCCTTGGTACAAAGACACCCAGGTCTCTGTACCCTTGGCTCAAAGACACCCAGGTCTCTGTACCCTTGGTACAAAGACACCCAGGTCTCTGTACCCTTGGTACAAAGACACCCAGGTCTCTGTACCCTTGGTACAAAGACACCCAGGTCTCTGTACCCTTGGCTCAAAGACACCCAGGTCTCTGTACCCTTTTGGTACAAAGACACCCAGGTCTCAGTACCCTTGGCTCAAAGACACCCAGGTCTCAGTACCCTTGGCTCAAAGACACCCAGGTCTCAGTACCCTTGGTTCAAAGACACCCAGGTCTCAGTACCCTTGGTTCAAAGACACCCAGGTCTCAGTACCCTTGGTTCAAAGACACCCAGGCCTCTGTACCCTTGGTACAAAGCCACCCAGGTCTCAGTACCCTTGGCTCAAAGACACCCAGGTCTCAGTACCCTTGGTTCAAAGACACCCAGGTCTCAGTACCCTTGGCTCAAAGACACCCAGGTCTCTGTACCCTTGGTTCAAAGACACCCAGGTATCAGTACCCTTGGTTCAAAGACACCCAGGTCTCAGTACCCTTGGTTCAAAGACACCCAGGTCTCAGTACCCTTGGTTCAAAGACACCCAGGTCTCAGTACCCTTGGTTCAAAGACACCCAGGTATCAGTACCCTTGGTTCAAAGACACCCAGGTCTCAGTACCCTTGGCTCAAAGACACCCAGGTATCAGTACCCTTGGTTCAAAGACACCCAGGTCTCAGTACCCTTGGTTCAAAGACACCCAGGTCTCAGTACCCTTGGTTCAAAGACACCCAGGTCTCAGTACCCTTGGTTCAAAGACACCCAGGTATCAGTACCCTTGGTTCAAAGACACCCAGGTCTCAGTACCCTTGGCTCAAAGACACCCAGGTCTCTGTACCCTTGGTTCAAAGACACCCAGGTCTCTGTACCCTTTGTACAAAGACACCCAGGTCTCTGTACCCTTGGTTCAAAGACACCCAGGTCTCTGTACCCTTGGTTCAAAGACACCCAGGTCTCTGTACCCTTTGTACAAAGACACCCAGGTCTCTGTACCCTTGGCTCAAAGACACCCAGGTCTCAGTACCCTTGGTTCAAAGACACCCAGGCGGACAGCTTGCATGTTGAAAAACGGCAGCTTTTCAGGAAATGGAGGAAATAAAACCTGCGTCCTGTTGGATTCAGTGTAGTTCACAAGTTCTTGTTATACCAATTAAGACCTGAGGCCGATTATGAAAATGCATTCTAAAGCAAGATTAAAAAAATAAATAACCAGAGTGGTGCCCGTTGAAGTCGGTGGGGCGAACGGTTTATGAGTTATGTGGATTCGACTTCAACTTCAAAGAACTTTATTTTTCCTTTCGGAAACTTATTTTGTGCACTGGTAAAGACAACAGAGATCACAGTACACACAAACACAGTTACTATATAAAAGATCATAAAAAAACTTTTAAGAGAGACTACTTAAAAGCATAATATATTCAAAATCTGTTCTATAAGTACTAATAATTAAAAATCTAAATATTTACTGTATGCAACCTATGCGTTCACTATATAGTCCATCAGGTGGAAAGGGGGGGGGGGTTGTTTGTTAGAGATTCCAGACGAGATTCCAGACGTGCGTACTGTACGTACACACAGAGACATGGTGCATTTAACCCATTCAGGCCTGACGTCGAAATTTAAAAAAAAAAGTTTTCTAAATCATGACAATTTTCGGAAAGATTTGAGGCACATTTTAACGATTTTTCAAAAATAGCAGACCTACAAGTTCATAGCGCGCCACTCGGTGGCGCGCTATGAGCTTGTAGATCTGCTATTTTTCAATAGCTAAATTATAACATGTTTAAAACGCTAACGCTAACGTGACATGGATGCGTTCCAGGTCTCAATGGATTAATATTAGGATGTTCAAAAATAGCAGATGTACAAGCTCGCAGCGCTTGCACAAAGTGACATGCCGTGAGCTGGTATATCTGCTATTTTTGAATAGCCATCACTAAAAAAATCTAAAATGACACTGATGCTTTCCCGGTTTTAATGGGTTAACTCATTTGAATTTGTTAAATATTCAGAAAGACCTTTAAAATATAAGACATGAAAACTGCACTCATTTCAGTATGTGTGTGCACCGCACACGCCGCACACACACTGTAGCGTACACATACACACACGTGTAAAGGGCAAGGCCTATCATTTATTCATTTTCATTGATCTACAGTACAAACACTCAATAGTGTTTTCAGCAAGCAAACACACCCATTCAACAAACACAGCCAGCAGGTTGTGGCCGCTGTGTGTGTGTGTGTGCAACTGTGCACTGAAAAATGTTACATGCAGTTAAATGCGCATTTCACAGCCTGCACACAGGATCTGTGTGGTTGTAGATTCCTATGGGCGTGGGCACACATATGTATGTGCCAAGAGGCGTCAAGAAAGCGCCTACAAGGAGGCATCTCTTCTTGGTTTGTTTGTAAACAGCTTGTGGATGGAAATGACGCTAGTGCGCGCACGGCTTCAACTTGTAGTGTTGGCAAAGCATTGCGACGCTACAAGTTGAAGCGGCGCGTGAGCGCCATTTCCATTCACCGGCTGTTTAACCCATTTTGAGCGGGAACCCCTTTTGGTGTTTTAAACATTATGTTATAATTTAGCTATTGAAAAATAGCAGATCTACAAGCTCATACGAACTTGTAGGTCTGCTATTTTTGAAAAATCGAAGAACGACACACAAACAAAGGCCCTTTACATATAGTTTGTGCATTACATTCATCCATTCACGCACACATTCATACACCGATGGCGGAGGAAACCATGCAAGGCACCAACCTGCACATCAGAAGCATAGCTTTTTCAGAAAACTGTCAGGATGTAGAAGACATTTTTAGAATCTGATCTCAGGTCAAAATGGGTTAAAAACCCGGAAGAGGCCCAGGCGGTGGCGTAACCGTCTGGGCACCCGACTGGTAATCCAGTCGCAGTGTGCCGCGGGTTCGACTCCCGAGCCCGACACGGCCTTTACTGCATGTCTTCCCCCATCTCTCTCCCGTTTCCTGTCAGCCTACTGTCTGTCCCTTCAAAAAAAAACAATAAAAGGCGTAAGCCGCAAAAAAATATATTTAAAAAAAAAAAAAACCCGGAAGAGACGCCTGGTCTCGGCATTTTTCACGCGACAATGTGCTTGAACCCTATATGTCTTTGGCCTCCCACAGGTTCCAATTGGGTGCATTATGGGGCCCCCTGGCCAGTGTTCCCAGGTTGCATTATGGGGCCCCCTGGCCAGTGTTCCCAGGTTGCATTATGGGGCCCCCCTGGCCAGTGTTCCCAGGTTGCATTATGGGGGCCCCCTGGCCAGTGTTCCCAGGTTGCACTATAAAAGGCTGGCTCTCAAACATAACATCAGAATCATCTTTATTGTCCCATCACAGGTTTACTTACAGGTGCAAAACCGTGGGTGAAATTCGTTTTCTTGTGCCAGCTCTATCGTTTTGATTGTTTCCACAAAGAGAAAGA
The DNA here is from genome assembly GCF_951216825.1 of Electrona antarctica. NCBI lineage: Eukaryota > Metazoa > Chordata > Actinopteri > Myctophiformes > Myctophidae > Electrona > Electrona antarctica. Next base: position 14,511,535 of record NC_136790.1, read on the forward strand.
AAGGAAAGTAGACAACAAGATATATATTTGCACATAGCATATCCATCCATTCTCTGCGCTGTTCCGGCTATATTTTCGGCAAATGTTTCCCCTACAATAGGATCTATGACAGGAGACGAGGAGAGGACAGTGTGGCCCCTATATGAAACTGGAACACCGTACACAGGTATCCAAAGGACAACTGTGAGCAATTTCACATCACCGACACGTCATTTCAAACTGACTCGAATCAATTAAGAACAAGAGATTTGATTCATTTTTCTTCTGGTAATGACCTATCAGAGATTTTGTTCAATGTCAGCAGCCTGTGACATCATTCAGAGCTGCGTTAAGTGTGATTTATACTCGATAGTGTGACGCGTTGTGAGCATTGGTGGACATGTAATACGTTTACGTGAGTGTATCAAATCAAATCAAATCACCTTTATTTATAAAGCACATTTAAAAACAATTTTGTACCAAAGTGCTGTACAGGCATTTCATCAACACCACAGATAGACAGCAGAAGAAAATTACAGACAATGAAAGCACGATTAGATTATAAGCAAACTCATCAAACAATCAAAAAAAAGAATCAAGCAATATACTATTTAAAAAAAACACAAAAAAACAGTGTACTCGAGTATGTTTTTTTTTAGTAACTGTACATTAGAAATATTGCACTTCCTCACTGACTCAAGTCTGAGGAAGAGCGCTCTGGGCTATAGAAACATCACACGGTTTAGTGGCGCAATAAAGCATCTGTCGCGTTGGAGCCCTCAGTGTGCGGGCCTTTATTTATTTTTCTCTGCAAGATTCCATTTCTGACAGGCTCGGTTAGCTCAATGGTCAAGTACTAGGGTTGAGTACGTTCAATGGTCAAGTACTAGGGTTGAGTACGTTCAATGGTCAAGTACTAGGGTTGAGTACGTTGTCCAGTCCAATGGTCCAGTACTAGGGTTGAGTACGTTGTCCAGTCCAATGGTCCAGTACTAGGGTTGAGTACGTTGTCCAGTCCAATGGTCCAGTACTAGGGTTGAGTACGTTGTCCAGTCCAATGGTCCAGTACTAGGGTTGAGTACGTTGTCCAGTCCAATGGTCCAGTACTAGGGTTGAGTACGTTGTCCAGTCCAATGGTCCAGTACTAGGGTTGAGTACGTTGTCCAGTCCAATGGTCCAGTACTAGGGTTGAGTACGTTGTCCAGTCCAATGGTCCAGTACTAGGGTTGAGTACGTTGTCCAGTCCAATGGTCCAGTACTAGGGTTGAGTACGTTGTCCAGTCCAATGGTCCAGTACTAGGGTTGAGTACGTTGTCCAGTCCAATGGTCCAGTACTAGGGTTGAGTACGTTGTCCAGTCCAATGGTCCAGTACTAGGGTTGAGTACGTTGTCCAGTCCAATGGTCCAGTACTAGGGTTGAGTACGTTGTCCAGTCCAATGGTCAAGTACTAGGGTTGAGTACGTTGTCCAGTCCAATGGTCCAGTACTAGGGTTGAGTACGTTGTCCAGTCCAATGGTCCAGTACTAGGGTTGAGTACGTTGTCCAGTCCAATGGTCCAGTACTAGGGTTGAGTACGTTGTCCAGTCCAATGGTCCAGTACTAGGGTTGATTACGTTGTCCAGCGCTGGCGGTGAGCTAGTTGTGCTACTTTAGCCCATTTAGGCCTGACCTCGATATTTAAAAAAAATCTTCTAAATCCTCCAGTTTTCTGAAATAAATATTTTCACGATACCAGAAAGGAACTGGTTGGAATAACGTGTTCCTTCCATGCGCTACGTCCAACCAGGGAAACTACCCCCTGTCAGGTGTAAAGGAGCAACTTGGACACTCAGGCATGAAGGAAGCATGAGTTCAAGTCCGTTGCTCTCCCCATGTCCCCCATATATGGGGACTAGGTTGGCGGAGGGTGTGTAGAGGCCAGGATCACATTAGATAATTGACACAGGGGTGAAAAATGGGTTACAAAATCGTGGGATAAAAATTATAAAAAAAAATAAAAAAAATAGCAGACCTACAAGCTCGTAGCTATGAGCTTGTAGATCTGCTATTTTTCAATAGCTAAATTACAACATGATAATGTTTAAAACACCAAAAGGGGTTCCCGCCCAAAATGGGTTAAGGTGTGCGACACGACCCTGCACGCATCCAACTCATTTAGGAGGCAACACCTCCTTTTGAACAGAAGATTCGGTTGAGTTTGAAACGTCTAAATATCATTGAAACAATCTAAGTTATCCCACGTATTTAGCCATAAGAGCGTGTTGCTGTTATCAGATAGTTTTCAGTTTACCTGCATGACGATGGCTATGAGTGTAAAAAAAAATAACCCTTATCTTTTAGCTTCAATCTTAATTAAATGATTTGGTTTAGGACTGGCTTTTATCACCGCACTTTTTGAAGAGAAATTGTATTGTCATGCTGTGCAGGAAGCCGATCGTTTCCATGCACGCACGCGCGCGCACACGAATGCGCACTTTTAATATTCATCCCCATCTGTAGGGAGGCCTCTGTCCTTTCACTGGTGTTGCACTTATGCTTATAAATTTGAACGAAAACACGTTGAGGCCTTCCCGTTGGTGACAGGAGCAATGTGGCTCTCATATGTCCATAGCCTCCACACACACACACACACTGCGTACTGCTGCTGTGATATCTGTGCTCGTGTGTGGGCGTGTACTAGTAGCATTGCATATACAGTATCTGAGGGCATTGCTATACATGTCCCCATCAGGTAAATAAATGGTACATGCGGTGCAATTAAATACTGTACTGTAGTGCCTTTATCCAAGGCGCTTTACATATAGCTTGTGCATTACATTCATCCATTCACGCACACATTCATACACCGATGGCAGAGGAAACCATGCAAGGCACCGACCTGCACATCAGAAGCAATTAGGGGTTCAGAGTCTGGCTCAAGGAAACGTCGATGCTAACTCTGGGGGAGCCCGGGATCAAACTAGGAACCTTGCGGCAGCGGTTCCCAGGCGGCCGCTCTACCCCTGAGCCACTGCCGCCCCACAAGGGTAACTGGAAGAGTGGGCACCTCGAAAGACTGCGCACCTTAACTAATTTTGACCTGAGATCGGATTCTAAAAATGTCTGTTTGAAAATGACAGTTTTCTGAAAAAGCTATTTTTCTATGTCAGTCGTTCTTCGATTTAAAAAAAATAGCAGACCTACAAGCTCGTATGAGCTTGTAGATCTGCTATTTTTCAATAGCTAAAGCATAACATAATGCTAACACCAAAAGGGATCCCCGCCCAAAATGGGTTAACTCATTCACCAGCAAAGACGTCTTTGATGTCTTTTTGTGTTCTTAGTTTTTTACACGACGATGGCACTCTTCGCTAACCTTGTACAGGGCCCTGCTCTATGGATTAACGCCCTGTGGGCCAGGTGGAGCTAATCAGTTAATGGTACACCTCAGTAATGGAGCTGTGCCCTGCAGGCCAGCTGTATGCAATCATTGTCGCGCTTAATGTGACACCGCAGCTATGATTGCACCCAGGGCATGCCTGCGCGGATTTGTCTATATGCAGCCATCGCGAAAATGTAGAATGTAAAATACACCAAATATAATTGGATGAATAAATGAGCAACCGCAGATATAGAGAGTATACAATGCATTCAACTCAGCAGGTTTTGCACAACGTACGGTAAATGAAGATATGTGATGGTGAGCTCTCTTCTCTAACCCATTCTGACCTGAGATCAGATTCTAAAAATGTCTTCTACATACTGACAGTTTTCTGAAAAAGCTATGTTTCTATGTCAGTCGTTCTTCGATTTTTCAAAAATAGCAGATCTACAAGCTCGTAGCGCGCCACTCGGTGGCGCGCTATGAGCTTGTAGATCTGCTATTTTTCAATAGCTAAAGCATAACATAACGCTAACACCAAAAGGGGTCCCCGCCCAAAATGGGCTAACCTGACGGCTCGTCAGGGGAGGCAAGCGAGCAGTAATTGAAAATCGTGGGAAAAGAAAGTGGATAATGATCACTTATTTGTGTGAAACTCAGACGAGGGAGGGAGGGGATGGGGGGCGGGGGCGGCGGCGTTGGAAAAGCTCGGACTCGGCGGTTCAGTGGCTTATCGTGCTGCGGGGTTGGTTTCTGTAATTAAATCAGAGAGAGAGAGAGAGAGAGAGAGAGAGAGAGTGGAAGTTCTTCTAGGGGCTCAGCACTGCATCCTGTTTCCTCTTTAATCAGGTGGCTATTAAACACTCTTGATTGCATCCCCCCCTCCCCCCTTCTACTGACTCCAGCTTAGCTATTAAACAAGTCTGAAGAGCTGTGTGTGTGTGTGTGTGTGTGCGTGTGCGTGCGTGCGTGCGTGCGTGCGTGCGTGTGCGCACGCAAGGCTCGTCGCACGATGGTGTCGCAGGTCGAACATAGGCGATCCCACAACGTTGTGGGGGAGATGTGACTTTATATTCATTAAAATATGTTCTGAGGGCAGCATTTAATTTCATTGGTACTCCCACCCGTCCAAACAGTGAGAGCAGGAGGGCGGGAGGCAGGTTCAAGCAAACAGAGTAGAGCACACCAGGCTGTGAAACATGACATTCAATGACAATTTACAATTTAGGCATTTAGCAGACGCTCTTAATCCAGATCGATTTACATTAAGCAAGAACAAAAAGCATGGGAATGACTACCGAAACCCCATTCTGACGGCTGCCTCGGTAGCGTGCTAACATGGGATCGAATCCCACACACCATCCCCTTAGTCCAACCTACGTCGGCTAAAATGGGGGGGGAACATTTTCGATGACGTCCCACCGGAAATTAACATCGAATGTTGTGCAACAGACGCTCCCAGCCTGTGGAGCGATGCGATCGGTTTTGATATCAATAATCTCCGTCTTTCTTATCAATCTCCGTCCTGAGTGCTGGGCGTTACTAATTGATTGAACGGAGAACACCGTCCTTGCCGCTCAGGGTGTTAACAATGACTATAAGTCGGCCCAGGCGGTGGCGTAACCGTCTGGGCACCCGACTGGTAATCCAGTCGCAGTGTGCCGCGGGTTCGACTCCCGAGCCCGACACGGCCTTTACTGCATGTCTTCCCCCATCTCTCTCCCGTTTCCTGTCAGCCTACTGTCTGTCCCTTCAAAAAAAAACAATAAAAAAGGCGTAAGCCGCAAAAAAATATCTTAAAAAAACAAACAAAAAAAAAACAATGACTATAAGTCTAACTTGTATGCTATTTCTCCCCAACACTGATGCAATGTGAGCTTGTCTGCTATTTTTCAGAACCACTGTTCTAAATCGGAAGAGTTTTCTGAAAAACCTATATGTGCTATATACTGTAGCTAAAATGTAAAATGACACAGATTCTTTCCCGGTTTGAATGGGTTATTAAGCCCTATGCTATGGCTAATCAAAAATCACACGCGTGTGAAGTGAGGGGCGCTAATATATTAACTCATGTTGATTAGGTGATGTAATGGAGATGTAAGACAAACAGGTACCAACACAATGGCGTTTTTAAAACAAACATTGAACTAAAAACAAACATTAAACCGTCCCTCAAAAACGGATCTACATGCTTGCAGATCCGTAGTTTTTGAATACATTTTGAACATACATTTTGAATGATTTGAATATTAGGGACGCCGGGGTTAATGCGATTGACACGGTGCACTTTCATTTTATTTTATGATTTGGAGAAGCCACCCTGCTCACAACATGATAGAACAGGGGTTCTCAACCCGTGGGTCGCGACCCCTCGGGGGGTCGCCAAATTATTTTAGGGGGTCCCCAAATTATTTTCAAAAAAATATATATATATATATATTTTTTTTTAATTTTCACGATTTTTCAAAAATAGCAGACCTACAAGCTCGTAGCGCGCCACTCGGTGGCGCGCTATGAGCTTGTAGATCTGCTATTTTTCAATAGCTAAATTATAACATAATGCTTAAAACACCAAAAGGGGTTCCCGCCCAAAATGAGTTAAGGTTATTGTAGCAGTCAATTTATATTGGGGGTCGGGAGGGGGCGGGGCGGGGCGGGGGTCCCGAGACATTGCCAAAGCATTTCCGGGGGTCCCCGGCCAAAAACGTTGAGAACCCCTGTGATAGAACACACATTGACGCATGGAGGCAAATGTAAGCTCTGTCACACACCAGTGACGCGGGCCAAGGGGGGGGGGGGGGGGGGTCTAAATATCAATGCATCAATGCATTGCTAATAAAAGGAAACCGTACTTCGTAATGTGTACTTTTGAAAACAAGCTGCGACATCAGCCTATCTAGGTGGAGTTTCATGGCCCTTTAGATGGTTAAGTGATGGTCAGAGCAGACAGAGACAGACACAGTGATAGAACGCGGAGGTGTGGATAACATTCAGCATCATGATGAATTCTTCGCTGCGGGATCATAAATCCATTTCACTGTCACTGACCCGTGACATATGGCTGTGACCTTAAGTTTTAACACACACGCTGAATGCATACACCATCAACTGTCTCTGTCTGTCTGTCTGTCTGTCTGTCTGTCTGTCTGTCTGTCTGTGTTCTTTCTCCTTTTCGTTATTTTCGTTCTCACACACGCGCACACACGTGTGCACACACACACACGCACACGTGTGCACGCACGCACGCGTGCACGCACGCACGCACGCACGCACGCACGCACACACGCACGCACGCACACACGCACGCATTGACTAAACGTGTTAGAAGCCAGAGTCCACACAAGCGTCAAACCGCTGCTGCCAGCCGAGGCATTGTATGCTGGGAGTGACACGTGACCTCCTTCAAGGTCACCTGTGGTTCCGTCATCTCGTTGGCGCTTTCCACAGAGATGATCCAGATTAACGTTAACCGCCTCTAGCCTCTGGCCCTGCCTGCATACAATCTTATCGCCGTGCACTGTTGGGTTCAGAAACCTTGTATCTTCAGATTTGAACTTTTTGTTTATTTTCTACTACTACTTTTTCTACTAACGCCTCGCATTGCAACACATTCTGAGCTTTTTTGATCTGGTATTTTTGTTATTTTTGGAAACAACAGGCCACACTAGGCCTACTTATTATTATGTTTTCTGTGTGTGTGTGTGTGTGTGTGTGTGTGTGTGTGTGTGTGTGTGTGTGTGTGTGTGTGTGTGCGTGTGTGCGCGTGTTCATGTGTGTAGCCCCAGTCATCCTGAACGAGCTGAACTGGACACAGGCTCTGGAGAGGGTGTTCATCAGTAACCAGCAGGACGACAGCTCCCTGCGCTGGCAGGTGTTCGGCAGTGCTACAGGAGTCACCCGATACTACCCAGGTACACTGTTCATTTATAGAGTCACTATGATACTACCCGGGTACACTGTTCATTTATAGAGTCACTATGATACTACCCAGGTACACTGTTCATTTATAGAGTCACTATGATACTACCCGGGTACACTGTTCAATTATAGAGTCACTATGATACTACCCAGGTACACTGTTCATTTATAGAGTCACTATGATACTACCCAGGTACACTGTTCATTTATAGAGTCACTATGATACTACCCGGGTACACTGTTCATTTATAGAGTCACTATGATACTACCCGGGTACACTGTTCATTTATAGAGTCACTATGATACTACCCGGGTACACTGTTCATTTATAGAGTCACTATGATACTACCCGGGTACACTGTTCATTTATAGAGTCACTATGATACTACCCGGGTACACTGTTCATTTATAGAGTCACTATGATACTACCCGGGTACACTGTTCATTTATAGAGTCACTATGATACTACCCGGGTACACTGTTCATTTATAGAGTCACTATGATACTACCCGGGTACACTGTTCATTTATAGAGTCACTATGATACTACCCGGGTACACTGTTCATTTATAGAGTCACTATGATACTACCCAGGTACACTGTTCATTTATAGAGTCACTATGATACTACCCAGGTACACTGTTCATTTATAGAGTCACTATGATACTACCCGGGTACACTGTTCATTTATAGAGTCACTATGATACTACCCGGGTACACTGTTCATGTATAGAGTCACTATGATACTACCCGGGTACACTGTTCATTTATAGAGTCACTATGATACTACCCGGGTACACTGTTCATTTATAGAGTCACTATGATACTACCCGGGTACACTGTTCATTTATAGAGTCACTATGATACTACCCGGGTACACTGTTCATTTATAGAGTCACTATGATACTACCCGGGTACACTGTTCATTTATAGAGTCACTATGATACTACCCGGGTACACTGTTCATTTATAGAGTCACTATGATACTACCCGGGTACACTGTTCATTTATAGAGTCACTATGATACTACCCAGGTACACTGTTCATTTATAGAGTCACTATGATACTACCCGGGTACACTGTTCATTTATAGAGTCACTATGATACTACCCGGGTACACTGTTCATTTATAGAGTCACTATGATACTACCCGGGTACACTGTTCATTTATAGAGTCACTATGATACTACCCGGGTACACTGTTCATTTATAGAGTCACTATGATACTACCCGGGTACACTGTTCATTTATAGAGTCACTATGATACTACCCGGGTACACTGTTCATTTATAGAGTCACTATGATACTACCCGGGTACACTGTTCATTTATAGAGTCACTATGATACTACCCAGGTACACTGTTCATTTATAGAGTCACTATGATACTACCCGGGTACACTGTTCATTTATAGAGTCACTATGATAATACCCGGGTACACTGTTCATTTATAGAGTCACTATGATACTACCCGGGTACACTGTTCATTTATAGAGTCACTATGATACTACCCGGGTACACTGTTCATTTATAGAGTCACTATGATACTACCCGGGTACACTGTTCATTTATAGAGTCACTATGATACTACCCGGGTACACTGTTCATTTATAGAGTCACTATGATACTACCCGGGTACACTGTTCATTTATAGAGTCACTATGATACTACCCAGGTACACTGTTCATTTATAGAGTCACTATGATACTACCCGGGTACACTGTTCATGTATAGAGTCACTATGATACTACCCGGGTACACTGTTCATTTATAGAGTCACTATGATACTACCCGGGTACACTGTTCATTTATAGAGTCACTATGATACTACCCGGGTACACTGTTCATTTATAGAGTCACTATGATACTACCCGGGTACACTGTTCATTTATAGAGTCACTATGATACTACCCGGGTACACTGTTCATTTATAGAGTCACTATGATATCAGCATGCAACCAGGGGCGGTTAATTACACTACGCAGATGACGCAATTACGTGGAGGGGGCCCGCCGTCCACCACAGGAGCCCCCAGCTTCAGCTCTGCTGGGAGACCACAGAATGTTAAATCCGCCACTGCATGCAAACATGTGTATAATCTGCCATTACTTATGATATTTAGTCGACTAAAACGCCATGTGACCTTGTACATCTGCTGTGACAAATGACATTCTCAGTTTTAATGGGTTAAAGTGTCTCAATTGGCCAGCAAAAAGGGTTAGGGATATATAAACTTCTAATATAACTGATATTACACTAATTGTATATCTGTTTTTGAGGTAATTGTTTATCCAATAGACTGTAAAAAAAAGAAAAAGAAAAGAAAAAAAAAGACAACGGAGACATCACCCATTGGTTTCTACAGACGTGTTTTGAAGCCACATTTTCTGCTTATTCAAATCTACCATCTTGGAATTTCCGATCACGAAAAGCTACCAGAAATGAATGCTATTAGCTTCGTTATAAGCCCTATAGAAGCATTTCAATGAATGGGACCATCATTTCCAAAAAGGCATATCATGGTAAATGAACTTAGAAGACTTTAAACTAGTGACTAGTAATTTAACTAGTAATTGTCATAAAAACTAGTAATTTATGACAATTATTACTGCGGTAATAAAATAAGTATGTGTAAGTGTAATGTATGGTCAAATCCCCATTGTAATCGATAGTGTGGTAATTGTTCTGCAGCCAGCAGGGGACGAAATAGCGACACCTCTAGGCCATTAATGAGAACTGCAGTGCTGAAAACACTTCATATGCAGTGGACCTTCCTTGCCGCATGGTTCATCCCCCAAAATCATGAAAGCCATTTTGACCAAGTACATTAGCCAGTGTATCCAATAACTGTGTGTTACTGTAGTGCACTTTGGCTTTTGCTGGGCAGAGTAGTTCTCCAAAACATGTAAATAAAATAATACAAAGATTGACTGCAGAATTTATTTTATTTTATGTAATTCTTTTTGGCCAGGGACCCCCACTACAATACTTATGTTGTTAAATGTTTCTAAATTTGTATTAAAAAGATCTCTTTGAAAATATCAGATCTACGAGCTTGCAGATTGTGTCTTTTCAAATAGCCAATTTGTATATAACTGTGTTAAAGTGGTTAAACAGATTTTTAAGCTATATTAACAATCTTTGCTGGGGACCCCCTGGAACCCCCTTCAAGGGCCCCTGGGGGGTCCCCAGTCCCCACTTTGAGAACCGCCAGTCATAAGTCACCTCTCGATAAGGTCTAAATTGACCCCAGGGCTCCGGAACATTGGCAATCTCTTATCTGATTGCTTTACTGGTATAGCTCAATAGACTCAATAGATGATAGATAGAATGGAAATATGATTACTTTGATCTAATCTGAAATGTACCATGGTACGGTTTTATCACCTATATATTATTTCCTTTTCGCCAGCCACTCCATGGAAAGCCCCCAACAAGATCGACCTGTATGATGTCCGCAGACGACCATGGTAAGTGTCAGCCAATTGCACTTTGCTTTGGTCTTTTTACTGTATAAAACTGGGGTGAACATCAAACAAAAAGTCTTCTGAAAGTGTCAGCCAATTGCACTTTGCTTTGGTCTTTTTGCTGTATAACACTGGGGTGAACATAAAAAAAAAGTCTTCTGAAAGAATATATGTTACATTTTCAAAGATTTGTGCCGCATTTTCACGATTTTTCAAAAATAGCAAGGCGCGCTATGAGCTTGTAGATCTGCTATTTTTCAATAGCTAAAGTATAACATAATGCTTAAAACACCAAAAGGGGTTCCCGCCCAAAATGGGTTAAAAAAAAACTTAAACTGTAGGGTGCAGTAAGTGATTTTCTTTTGTTAAAATAAATGCTAAATATTATTATATTGTGATAGTAATCATTGCTGTAGAGTAATTTGTTCATTGATAATGACATGGGGTATCCCTATCTCTCCAGCTCTTCATATTAGTAATCATTTTCAGGTTGGGATAGCAATATGATCCACTCAGGAGACAGAACCGTACAGTATAAAGAATAAACAAGTGAAATTGGAAGTGATGACACAAAGAAATGAGCAGACACAATTATTGGAACTGGAACACTATGCAATTGAGGGTTGTTAAATGAGTACTCTCTCCTGAATGGCTGAAATTGTATTTCTTGTTTATTAAAGACCTTGAGAGACGGAGAGATGATTACTATCACAATATATAGAACTTTAACCTCTTAACAAAAAACGTTTTGATTTAACACACACAAATAGGCCTATCACTTACCCTACCTTTAAATCCAATTAAAAAAAAAGTGAAACTGTTTTTATTTCCCTTGTCCTCATTATTCCATCATTATTTTCACCTGGTGTTTTCGTCAGGATGGGGGACACATCACTTAGCACACACCTATACGTAGACCACACCTTTCAACCGAGCAGAACATGATAAACCTCTATGTAAGCACACAAAGAAATCATTCAAATCAAGTGTTATTACACTGTTGGTGCTGTTTGGTAGTGAATAGACATGGACATAAACCGGGGCATCTCATCTGCGCAAAGCATTGGCCTATAATTTGCCCTTGAAGGCATTGCCATTTCTACATGCATGGCCACCGGTATCGCAGGTGGCTGTGCATGTGCATGGTGTCTTATCAGTGTTACAGTGGCACAATGTTTTGATATTCTTTAGCTTTGATTCTCAACCTTTATTTATTTATTTTTTATTTCAAGGACCCCCAGTTTGATATAAATGGTAAACGGTGCATTTATATAGCGCCTGTATCCAAAGCGTTTGCTTTACATAGACTGTGCATTACATTCACCCATTCACACACACATTCTATGACAGAGGTAACCATGCAAGGCACCCATTGACAGAAAAAGTTTCAAAGTATCTAGGCTGAGCTCTGAGTAACAACAATAGAAGTTATGCATGAACGCTGAGTGGCAAAAAAAACTACTTTCTGGCCTTGATAGCCCATAAATCCAAAATGTAAAGTCCTATCTGATTGCATTCACTTATTTTGACCTGAGATCAGATTCTAAAAATGTCTTCTACATCCTGACAGTTTTCTGAAAAAACTATGTTTCTATGTCAGTCGATTTTTCAAAAATAGCAGACCTACAAGCTTGTAGCGCGCCACCGAGTGGCGCGCTATGAGCTTGTAGATCTGCTATTTTTCAATAGCTAAATTATAAAATAATGTTTAAAACACCAAAAAGGGTTCCCGCCCAAAATGGGTTAAACGGCAGTAAATGACATTAAACAACGTTACACTCACCTTGCCACTCTATGCATGTGCATACCCTCTATAATGATACATTGAGTCTTACTGACTCACACTTCTCTGCATCAAACAGCCATCCAATACCATTGCTTAGTGTATGCTTTGTTGTAATAATGTCTGCAGTAATGCACCATGCAAAGTAACATTTAGAACTGAACTCACTTTAGAATAAGGATTTCAAATATGTAAAACTATGGAAACTATCTGCATTCGAAGGTTTTATCGATTATGATCCAAGATACAATACCAGTTCTTCAAAACTGGTATTATTATATACCTTTATTGAAAGGATAATCCCCTTGAGATGCCTCATCTCATTTTAGAGGGGGTCCTCAACACAAATGAACAGTACATACAATACATACAGTACACAAACAATACAACAGTACGTACATCCATATACACACACAGGACAAAACAGAACAAAAGCTCTCCCAAAGATAGCCGCTCGCTCCCACCCCACCGATTCAACCCATAAATAACAGAGTTCTTGTGGAAAAAACAGCATACTCAAAGCACAATAAAACCATGAAAATGATTATAGGATTATAGGAAAATATTATAGGATTCCCTTGCAGTCTATTGTGGGATTTGAGATCAAAACATTTTCCTTGACTGTTATTTATCTCTGCAAGTGACGCTATAGAATGCAGTGTCTTTTGCCACGAGGGCAAAACAAAATGTTTGTGTAGAACTTGCTTTATATAAGAAATATTGAAACCGATCATTTTGAAAGAAATGGTGCTATTGATTTGCAGTCCTATCGCCAAGCCCCAGTCTAATGTTTGTGTCGAATGTGTTCCCACCTTGTGACCGTGCACTGTGTGTGTGTGAGCGCTGCCAGGGCAAAGCCGGTGTGAAGCTTTGGACAGAACTAGGCTGTGTCGGGCCAGACATCCCCCTCCCTCCTCCCTCCCTCTGTCCTTTTCCCCACATCCACTCTACCTGCCAGTGTCACATCGGCTTTGTAAAAGGTCCCTCTTGCCTGTTGCCTGGTTACACACAGTGGAGTGCACTGGACATAATCATGACAGCCATGTTGATTAGAGCTGACCCGCTTTCGCCGTCTATCTCTGTCCAAGTCTCAGGCTGAGTGGCTGTTTCAGGTCAGGCCAATGGCTGTCAGATTAAAAGCCAAACAACAATGACCAGATGTTTTGTCATGTGTGTGCGAGCGAAGCCACACGTGAAGAAGATGCAGCGTTTCAGCGGCCGAGTCCGACCGGCATGCGCTGAATATGCACACGCCTAATAAATACACAAGCATTTGTTGGAAGAAAGGTTGCCATAAAGACTGGTGGATAAAGTAGGTACTCGACCCCTGTACTTTAGTCAGTAAGTCAGCATGTAAAGATACTCCTGGTGAAATATTACTCAACTATAAAGTTGCTCAGTCAAATTGACTTAAAGTACTGATGTACATGTTTTTATAAATACTTAAATATTCAAAAGTACAAATTACAATGTATATTTTCTTTTGAATATCAATGCATTGCTATATTAACATTTGTACATTTTGATTCCTGAAAAATTCTAAAATATTAATTGTAGATTCACTATATTTGAAAATGGGCTTAAAGCAGCACTAACTGTCCTATAACCTCTTTGAACCCGGTTTCCTGTGCTGTTATTTATTACCATTGAGATACAGTTGGAGGCCATCGATATTGTCCTTTTCTTTTTACTGAGGTTTGCGTGATCTGCGCAAAAGGACAGTTAACCCACTTTGGGCGGGAACCCCTTTTGGTGTTTTAAACATTGTTATAATTTAGCTATTGAAAAATAGCAGATCTACAAGCTCATAGTGGCGCGCTACGAGCTTGTAGGTCTGCTATTTTTGAAAAATCGTGAAAATATTTATTTCAGAAAACTGGAGGATTTAGAAGGATTTTTTTTTAATTTTGAGGTCAGGCCTAAATGGGTCAAATGATAAGGGACAATATCGGTGGCACCCAACTGTAGGGGATGAATTGAATCTTGACCATCAGGTCAGATCTTGTGTCAGATCCTGTGTCTAGGTGAGAACTGACCTTTGACGCGATCTAAATGTCTCAATAGAAGAGCAGGGACACAAAATACAACCACCCCAATTCTACAGTTGGGTGCCACCGATATTGTCCCTTATCATTTGACCCATTTAGGCCTGACCTCAAAATTTAAAAAACATCCTTCTAAATTCTCCAGTTTTCTGAAATAAATATTTTCACGATTTTTAAAAAATAGCAGACCTACAAGCTCGTAGCGCGCCACTCGGTGGCGTGCTATGAGCTTGTAGATCTGCTATTTTTCAATAGCTAAATTATAACATAATGTTTAAAACACCAAAAGGGGTTCCCGCCCAAAATGGGTTAACTGTCCTTTTGCGCAGATCACGCAAACCTCAGCAAAAAGAAAAGGACAATATCGATGGCCTCCAACTGTATATTGTATTAAGATACTCTACCATACAGATTGGACAAAATTGAAATGTATTCATAAAACAAAGTTACATAGTGCTGCTGTAAGTTCATAATGCTTTTTCCCTTCCTAGAAATGTAGGCTTGTGGAGCCAAAAGTACAATTTGTCTTTGAAATGTAAAGTCAAGTATACAAAAAAATGCAAATACTCGTTTACTGAGTTTACTGTCCTGTCCGCCACTGCAAGACGATCTTTCACAACGTTAAGGCAGCATAGCTGTGTGGAGTCAGAGTGTTCTCCGTACGGATGGGGGGGGGGGGGGGGGGCACAGAGTTAAAGGTGTGTGAAAAGCCGGTGGTGTGCTGAGCACCTCGGTGCCTCCCGGAGCATCTAACGAGGTGTTCCCTGACAATTAAATTAAGTCAACACCGGAGGTAAACGTCTCCCCGGTGCCACACTGTCAGAGGAGACTACACGTTCAACCTGGAAAATGTTGTCTCCAACCCCCCCCCCCCCCCCCCCCCCCCCCTTTGCTAATGAAACCCCCACCTCTTTAACACTCACATGACTGAGAGGTCATTTTGACCTATTTCTTGAGATTTTGAAGTTGATTATCTTTGCCCATGAAGCTTTCAGAAGGTTCCCATTCCATGACCATCATCATTTTTTTTTTTACATCTGAAACATTTTCTAAATATGAATTTAAGCACCTGCTAATTCTGCCACATTTTACTTCAGTCATGCAAGTCTTTTGTTTTTCAACCAAGGTTCATGTTTTATGTTGTTATTTGAGAAAGTAAAAGATGAGTATTATTAGTGTGGTTGCCCAAAGGGCAAAAGGGCCCAAAGGGCAACCAGACTATAGTTATTGCCACACTTTATTATTACTACTACTACTACTACTCTACCTACTACTGTGGCCAGGGTGATTTCCTGGGGTCTAGTAGGACTATAGTAAATAGCGAGATAGTAAAAAGAAATCACCGTATTTTCTTGAAAGACAAACCATCCCCCCCTCCCCTCCCCATGTCAGAAATAGCTAAAATGGTTAAAACGAAAGAAGCATATGGGGGGAAAAAAAATAATAATTGTATTTTTTCAACCTCGGTTGAAAAAATACAAAGTTGACAAGCTGTGAGCTTATCAGTCGATCTATCAGCCAAAGCTTTCCCCACAAACAGAAAATACACTTGTAAAGGGCCCTGAGGGACTCCGGTTACCCATATGGGGTTTAAGAAACACGATGAGACATTTGCAGTGTGGCTTTAAACTCCTTTCTCATTTTCAGCACTTACGTTGCACATGCAGACAGTTTAGGTCGGAAGCATTTGATTTGAACATTGTGCAGCGAGCCCACAGCGACTGACCTATCCTCATGGCACATTGTCCCACTCAGCTGCTGCAGTCCTCATCAGTGTTGCCAAGTCTACTTGTTTTTATTTTTGGTCTTTTTTCGCTTGTTGCGAACGCAGTGAGCATTTACTATGAGACCCAGCAGATCATGTCTGTGTGTCTGTGTGTGTGTCACGCTGTAACACCACCCGCCCACCACCAGAGGGCGCAGCTGTATCACACACAAAAACACACGCGCACACACACACACACACACACACACACACACACACACACAACTTAACTTTAAAAAAAACTTAATTTAAAAGAAAACTTAACTTAAAAAAAAACTTAACTTAAAAAATAAAGTTAAAGAAAACTTAAAAAAAATCTTAAACAAAAAAAATAGAACTTAAAAAAAACCTTAAAAAAGTACGTAATTTATTCTAATTGTTATTGCAATTTACGAGCTGCGTTCGCGCGTCTTACTTGTAAATATTGGTAGTTGCAACTCACGTTGCTTTGTGACGTGTTGTGTGAGCTCGTAGATTGTCTATTTTCAAATGGCTGATGTATCTTAGGTTTCTTAGTGTTCATGTGGCCTATATTCGCTTCTTTTGAGCTTGTTGGTTTGGTTGCATGTTTCTCTCGCAACACTGGCAACACCGGTCCTCACTTCAGACCATGATTTCAATTCCATCCTGCTTTTCTTTTTTTCTCAACTGCACGCCTCCAATGTTTTATTTCCTTTCAAGTGAACCTGTTACCATGTGACAATAACCCTCAGATCAGGAGCATTATACCAAATGAATCACACCCGTGGGTACCGACGTCACTCTATAAGTGCGTCCCACACCCACACACTCTTCCTCTTTTCTTCCTCCTGGTCGGTAAGAGCTTATACCAGCTTGTGATTGCTGAGGCACTTGGAGGGTATGCGTAAGACCATTGAAAATATGGCTGCTACACAGCAACGCCCCCGGGGTCCGCCACGCCAGGCTTCTCAGTCTAGGCTTCCGGCAGCAGCGGCTGCTGGCATGGAGCCCCCACCTCCTCCGACAAGGGCCTCTGCTCTGGACCGGGACCCTAGGAGCCGGGGACGGGCCCCTCTCCCAGTGTATCCTGACTTTGTCAAGCGCTTGAAAACATCTTGGGCACAGCCCAGGGAGGCTGCTGCACCCTGTCCTACACCCAGCACCCTGCATGGTGCTGTAGAGCATGGGCTAGATGGCATAGCCGGAGTGGGCCCAAATTTTGCTCTGTGGGCCGGGGCCCGAGCCACAGGCAATAGGGCTGTCCGTCACCCTAATAAGAAATGGCGGTCCGCCAATGAGTTAGTGGTGAAGGCTTCTCAGTCTACAGCCATGCGTCAGCCTGAGAAGTTAAGGCCAGTGGTTCGGGAGCCTCTGTAGAGGCGTAGGAGTTTGGGTACCGTCTGCAATTCAAGGACCGCCCCCGAATTGGCCACAGAGACCATGGATGGGAGAGATCTACAAGATGCTGGAGGGCCAGCCATGGTGTCCGCAGCCGAAGCCTCAGGTGATGAGGCTTCATGCGTGGCCCCTGAGAGGCAGCATTTTCACCTGAGTTGTATCGTTCTCAGTTAAATATGGGCACTCGTCGGTTGTGCTCCAGAATATTTGTTTCCTGTGATTGGAACATTTCAGTTTATTGGAATTAACCTGGATAATGTTTTGTAAACATGATTTTCAGTTGGCAATAAAATGCTAGAACTCAGTTGGTTGTGTTCTGCTGTATTACTGTGATGAGTCTCACTCCTCATGTATGGCCTTTTTGACCTGTATAGGTTTGGCCACTTCACTCTCCTCGTGACTAATTTGGTATACTGTTCATGTTGTCACATGTTTACAGGTTCACTTGAAATGAAATAAAACGTAGGTTTGCGTACGTAAACCCGGTTTTATGAATGAAAAGTGAACCTGTAACCCTTCTTTGTCACTCGGCGGCGAAGGCTGGCCCTGTCATGCCTTTCCAGTCGTCAGAAAAGCACTTCAATAAAAGGAGAGATCACACCAATATGATATAATAATTTTTATTTAGAAAAATTGGCAGCATTGGAGCAGGCAAAATGACAATTTGTTTATTGCAAGAGATTGTTTGGCGATGAGATTCCATGGGCATTTTAGCAGGCGTAAAATTGATAGGGAGAGAACCCCAAAAATATACGGAGTTAAGATAGCAGTGTGTAATTACGCCTGAGAAGGCCGATAAAGAAACAAGGAATTTAGAGAGCTAAAGCAGAGAGCGGGCGAAGCAATACGCGACCAGCGTAGCAGCACATAGACATACATGAACCACCATCAGCTATATGCAAGTTAGAACTCACCGAGATCAGGGCTGAAGTGATTTTTGAGCGGAGAGAATGGCATCGGCGTCTGGGCGGATGTAGGATGCGTAGGCAGACGAGGTCCACCGTCCCAGCTGTTGAAGGGAAGCCGTGGAGATCCCTTGGCTGGCGGCAGCCGCACCTATTCTAAACGAGTGGCCCGAGTAGAGCTGAGGAAAGCCTACACTTGAGAAGCACTAGCCTTAAATGCCTGATGAACCAAGATTTGGACATGGGATTATTCTCTGGCGTTAGAAAAAGGGGGCCTGACTGATAGGCTGGGTTCCTTAGATCAACATACTTTAGCATGGCAACGAATGGGCAGAAAGGAGAGTTGATGCGAGCTATGATGATAGAGCAAGCGCCTTTTGCTTTGGAGTGTTTAAGCATTAGAGTGTAATAGTCAGGGTGGAAATTTAAATCAGGGTGTTACGCCCCCTAGTCTAGGGTTAGGGGAAGCAACATAAATGCAGAAAGACAACTGCAATAAAACGGAATGTGCATTTATTTACAGCCCAAAATCAGGAAGATTTACAAAATATACAATAAACGCAAACAAACCTAAACTAACAAAACCCAACTACAAACATAAGAAACACAAATCAAAAACAAACAGAACTCAAACTTATCCCAAATAAAGAACTGGACAGGATGGTCGTAGGTTGTGGTGAGAGGCCAGGGGGACCGATTCCCTGCTGCCCTGAAGCCGACAGTCCTCTGAACAGAGTTGTTTGTGACTGAGCTTTATAGTAGATCGGGTGTGGCCACCACCCAATCCACTGCTGGTGTCATAGGGCTCATCAGAGCCGGCCAATCCGTGGAGAGGACTAATTCCCCACAGCAGCAAGCACTCTCCAGTAATCAGTCTCATGATGACACAGGTCTCCTCCACTTCTCATCAACTCTCCACCTCAGAACAAAGGAAACAGATAATACCAAATACAAAATAACCTAATTATGGCTGGCCATAACACCCCCCTTCCTAAAAGAAAACTTCTCCCCTGAAGTTTTCACCAAATGTTATCAGCAATTTCATTAATTCACTTTTCACAAAATACCATGGCAAAATATCATAGATCTACTTCACATTTTACAAATATACCTCCCTTCCTAGAAGAAAACTTCATGGGAAGTTTTCACCCTAAAGGCCAAATCAGACTTTTTTACTTTGCACATCCAAACTGACACAAACACAATTCTCAAATCATCTCATATAGTAGTGTGTAAATATTCTCAACCTGCATCATATTCAATGATAACCGAATAAAGTGCACCCAGCCTCGCAGGGGCATTACGAATCCCAAGTGGCATAACAGTGTAGACTTACTGCATGTGCCATTGGGTTAACTGAAACTGTAATCTCACAATGTAGGTTTTGAACAGCCAATTAACCTTTCACCTGTCTGAATTAATACAAAAAACATCCGGATCGAAATAATGATAATTCAACTTGGCTTGTGGGGCTAAGAGACTTTAAAAAAAGAATGACTTGAGCATATTCACACACACACACACACACACACACACACACACACACACACACACACACACACACACACACACACACACACACACACACACACACACACAACACAGTCGGATACACGACTACTGGCGGACACACTACTAAAGGACAGTCAGATATGACTACTGGCAGACACTAAACTACTAAACAGTCAGATACATGACTACTGGCAGACACAAAACTACTAAATAGTCAGATACATGACTACTGGCAGACACAAAACTACTAAATAGTCAGATACATGACTACTGGCAGACACAAAACTACTAAATAGTCAGATACATGACTACTGGCAGACACAAAACTACTAAATAGTCAGATACATGACTACTGGCAGACACAAAACTACTAAATAGTCAGATACATGACTACTGGCAGACACAAAACTACTAAATAGTCAGATACATGACTACTGGCAGACACAAAACTACTAAATAGTCAGATACATGACTACTGGCAGACACAAAACTACTAAACAGTCAGATATGACTACTGGCAAACACTAAACTACTAAACAGTCAGATACATGACTACTGGCAGACACAAAGGTTCTGTCATGTGAGCCCTTCTCAGCACACATGACAGGAGCTAATCAGTAGGCCTGAACACAAAAATACACATTTTTACCCATTTTAACCATTTGGTTGGCAGATTTACCCAGGAGCAAATTATAATTCTGTGCAGCATTCCCCACCAATTTATACTGCAATAGCAGCCAAATACACACCAAATCACACAAAAATCCAAATTAGGAGTGGCAGTGTTAGCTAGGGGCTGGTACACATATTCAGCTCTAGCCTTAACTCCTTGCTTGGAGCTCCACCTAGGTGGAGGGCCAGCCTAAGACTCTGTTGAGTCCCCCCACCCAACACAAATGAGAACCTCCCCCACCCTCCCCACGGAAATGTTCCACCATGGGACGTAAGAGTTTCCTCTCCCTCCCCATGGTCACACTTACCGCGGTAGAAGGTGAAGGTCTCTCGCTGAAGCCACCAGAATACACTTCTCAGAATGTTGCAACACCATTCTTCTCTCTCCGCCTGCAGTGCAGAGATTGAAACATTAGCAAACAGCAACAAAGGCACTTGAATGAAACACATGAGCTAATAGTAACAGTGGGTATCTGCACAAAATTATCACCGATACCAACAATACGAACCTGCCAACCTAAAACAAAACCAAGCCAACCCAACTGGCATGATCAAAATGACCCAAAAGGTTTAACTTTTGGCAAGGACGAGCCCCCATTTGTTACGCCCCCTAGTCTAGGGTTAGGGGAAGCAACATAAATGCAGAAAGACAACTGCAATAAAACGGAATGTGCATTTATTTACAGCCCAAAATCAGGAATATTTACAAAATATACAATAAACGCAAACAAACCTAAACTAACAAAACCCAACTACAACAAACATAAGAAACACAAATCAAAAACAAACAGAACTCAAACTTATCCCAAATAAAGAACTGGACAGGATGGTCGTAGGTTGTGGTGAGAGGACAGGGGGATCGATTCCCTGCTGCCCTGAAGCCGACAGTCCTCTGAACAGAGTTGTTTGTGACTGAGCTTTATAGTAGATCGGGTGTGGCCACCACCCAATCCACTGCTGGTGTCATAGGGCTCATCAGAGCTGGCCAATCAACTCTCCAGTAATCAGTCTCATGATGACACAGGTCTCCTCCACTTCTCATCAACTCTCCACCTCAGAACAAAGGAAACAGATAATACCAAATACAAAATAACCTAAATACAAAATAACCTAATTATGGCTGGCCGAGCTAAATCGTAATCGGGATTGAAAGAAAGGCTTGAGGAGGTAAATTCGCCACTACTTAAAAACCCGTAAAAAGCGAGGAGAAAGGCGCTTTCCAGTAGGGAGCCCACGTAGGGGGTAAACATGCCAGACCTTAATGCATTAATCATTTTGTGAATAATGGAAAGAGTGAAGGGTAGTCTTTTATCACAAGCCAAGGGGGACTCTTTAGCGATGCCTTTTAATATCAACTTTATTGAAGGATGGGAAAACAAGCTAGGGAAAGAGGGATCATGACACCTGGCATTGAACTGAACCCCTGCGAGCAAAATGCGAATGTAAGGAGGGCTAAGCTTTTTCACATCCTTACAAAAGCAAATGAATGTACACACAGTGGTAAAATGGACGGGCAAAAGAGGCAAGCTAACGGATAGGCAGAAAAAGGCAAAAGACTTCCAAGCGAAATCATAGGTCGCGATAGTGCTAGCAGCTAAACCATTCCTCATATAGGATCTAGCGGACTGAAGCAAACTGCCTAGGAGAGGATTAATGCCGAATACGGGGGCAGAGCAGTGGGAGTTGAATCAGCCTCCGGGCATAGCCTGCGGAAAACCTGGAATTTGAAGCGAGACAAAGAATCTGCAATTAGATTTGAGTGACCGGGGACATGCCGCGATAATAAAATTGTGAGTGACAGCCACGTCAAACGCCGCATGAACGACATGATGTCGGGGATAGCGGAGCGCCCTTTGTTGATGATTTCAACCACGGCTTCATTGTCGCAGAGAACGGCTATGCGCTTACGGCTCCATAACGCGCCCCATACTGAGCAAGCGGCTATGATAGGATACATTTCATGTAGAGCGGAGGAGGGCGAAAGATCAGCAAATTGAGCTGGCCAATTACTAGCAAACCACTGACCTTGAAAATATCCCCCAAAACCCACGGATGGTGCTGCATCCGTGAAAAAATGCATAGAATCTGATGAATGCACAATGTCGTCGTAAAAGAACGAGACCCCATTCCAATTATTGAGCAAAAGCGACCAAAAGCGCAAGTCGGACCTGCAGCCCTCGTCTAGAGACACGGAGTCAAATAGATTGGGCACGGAGGAGGCCAGGCACAGCAGCCTAGAAATAAAAGAACGGCCTTGCGGGATGACGCGCATGGCAAAGTTTAAATGCCCTAGCAGGGATAATAGTTGGCGTTTTGAGATTGAAGCGCTGGAAGTGCAAGATTGGGTAATCTCTCGAATGCGCTGCAACTTCTCCTCTGGTAAAGAGGCCTTCATATCGTGGCTGTCCAGCGTAATGCAGAGGAATTCGAGGCAGGTGGCAGGGCCGGTGGTTTTCTCTTCTGACAGAGGGATGCCCAAATGCGTGAATGAGGACTTTAGTTTGGCTAGAGAAGCGCCCGAATTATCGCTGGGAGGGTCGACGAGGAGAAAATCATCAAGCAGGTGCAAGACGGATGGCAAGCGGACCCTATTTAACAGGATCCAGCAAAGCGCTTCTGAGAAGTTAAATATGGCTGCTGCAACCAAACGTTAGTCTCACGGCAAAGTAACATTTGGATTCCCATTTGATCCCGAATAGATGCCACTGGGAGGGGTGAATGGGCACTATTTTAAAAGCGTCTGTTATGTCTGCTTTTGAGAGCCAAGCGCCTTGGCCGGCACATTTTATTAGCTTGATTGCATTGTCGACCGTGGAGTAATGCAGGGAAAAAGGTTCGGGCGGAATTAGGCTGTTAATGCTTGGCACGGGGCCTGGACGAGGGGCAGATAAATAAAAAATGAGCCGCTTCTTCCCCGAATATTTTCGAGTGGCGGCGACGCCGACGGGGCTAGTGCGGAACAGGGTAAAAGGTGAATGAGTGAAGGGCCAGATTAAATACCCCTTTTTTAGCTCTTTCTGAATAAGCTGCGAAGCAATTTCGGGCTCTTTCAAAGCAGATTGCAGATTGATGGGCACATAGGTTTCACGAACATCGGAGACAACGCCTACTCTAAAACCCTGAGATAAACCAGTTAACAAATGATCGACAAAAACATGGTCTTGATGTTCAGCAAGTTCGCCAGCCAGAGCGTTGATGTTTATTGGGGTAGATGGGTGAGACTGAAGCAATTCTTGGAACCATCCTATTTTTCTTTTTGATAAGGGCGGGGGCGGGATGGCATGCAGGGGCACACTGACCTGGGATGAGCTTCTCTGCATTCGCTACAAATGTGGAGAAAGTTGCAGTTGGGATATGTGCATACATGGAAATTGAAATTATTGCAGATGGGTTTGTTGTTCACCAGGAGCACCTTCCGGCCGCGGACATCGGCCTGGGGGCGGACCGTTGTGGAGGCGATGAAGAGCCCTGGAGCATCTGCGGCAGCAGCCGGTGGGGGGGTTTGGTACGGCACTCTGGGGCAAAGCGGGGCTGAATGACCCAGGTCGCCGCAAGTGGCGCAGGAGAGAGCCTGCTGCCCCTCGGTTAGCAAGACAAGCAGCTCGGTGTCGAGGACTGCCCAGTTGACGAGCATGTTGTACTGGGCGATGTAGATCGCAGATTTACTGGACAGGGCCTTGTGGTACTGGTAGAATATATTCCTCCCATACTTCAGATTTAGGTCGCCGATCAAAGCCAGGTATATGTCGAGCTCATGCCTTCTTTGGGGATATTCCGAGCATATGACATCACGGTAAATACCGAAGGCCACGAGAAATTCTCCGATTACGAGATCCCTCGATAGGCGAGGGTCGGAGGCCTTAATGACTGCCGTGAAATTATCACCTTCGGCAATTCTTTTGTCACACTCGGGAGAAGGAAGCAGGAGGCTGATCAAATTAACATATTTTCCCTGAATAATTTTTGCTCTCAGGCGGGGGGAAACATTAGCGGCTTGAGAGATATATGCTCTACCTTGCCCGGTGGAGCTGACGGCAGAGGCCAGGGAGTACTGGGGCGGCTGGATGGGAGCTGCGGAAACGGTGGCACTTGGCGCGGCGGGCTGTGGCGCTGCGGGGAAGACTGGAGCCGGTGGAGGGAGCAGGAAAGCCTGAGGAGCCGGTGGAGGGAGCAGGAAAGCCTGGGGAGCCGGTGGAGGGAGCAGGAAAGCCTGAGGAGCCGGTGGAGGGAGCAGGAAAGCCTGAGGAGCCGGTGGAGGGGGCAGGAAAGCCTGGGGAGCCGGGCGCGCCGGGGGAGCAGTGGTGACTTGCTCCAGTGACGTCAGGCGTGAGTTGATGGCGTGGATAATGGCCTGCATGTCGCTGGGCTTAGGCTGGAACTGGGTGCCGCTTCCGCTAGGCATCGGGTTGGGCTGCTTTGCTTGCTGCCGCTGAGGAGGAGATGAGGACTTCTTGGACCGCTTCCTTCCGCGAGCTAGCCCGGTGGAGACGGGAGGAGGAGCCGTGGTGGCGGCGGTGATGATGGGAGCAGCAGGAGTAGATGCGGCGACAGCGGCGGAGATGGGAGCAGTGATGGTGGCGGCGGTTGGAACTGCTACTGCTGCGGAGACGGGAGGCACAGCTATGCTGGGTAGAGCTGAGGCGGCTATGGCTTGGTCAGCGACATTGACCAGATTAGCAATTTGGGCAGCTGACAGCCCTGGTGCTGGAAAAATGTTGGCAGCGGCCAGTTGCTGGAGGATATCAATAGCCTCCTGGCTTTGGGCTGGCTGCCTAGCAGACAGCCTGCTGCTTCTCCTAGGAGTAGTGCCGCCGGTCTGGTCCATGGTTTGGGAGCCAAACACGATATCACCAATAAGGTCCATATCCCCGTCAGAATCGGACATGGTGAGGCGAGAGAGGCAGAACGTGAACAGCAGGAACGTAAATCCTTTTTGCTTTAATGGCATGCCGGGAGCGATAGCAAAGCTGTAGCTTGGTCGCTGGCTGTAAGGAGAATGACAGGTTAGAGGCAAGGCATTTTATAGAACGAGCCTAATCGCTGGTTGGCTGAGCTGCGAAAGTGCTCGTGCTTGGTTTTGTGAATGAACGACCTCTGACGCCAAAGTCGTCACTCTGTCTGTACAGTATATAAATATGTCCAATCAGCTTCCATCTACGCAGCTCTTCATTGCTGACGTGATCTTGCCAATATAATGTAACCGGAGGACTATTTGTCTGCATCTATCTACGGAACATCCCTTGTTCATTTTGCTTCACATATTGTACAAGTAGCAATACGTGTCTCATGCAGTCTGTCAGTCACACGCCAGGGTTTAACCCATTCAAACTGTCAAAGCATTTGTGTAATTTTAGATTTTTGCAATGGCTATTAAAAAAAAAGCAGACATACAAATTACAAGCTTACAACGCGTCACTTTGTGCCGTGCTGCGAGCTTGTTAGTCGTTATCTCTGTTGCTTGTCGTCTTCCTGTTGGAGGCCCTCCCCAGACTCTGTCCCGGTCCACCCTCTCAAAATGTCCTGTGGCCTGTTGCTTAGAACTAAGTACATTAACTCAAGTATTCTACTTAAGTACCGTTTTGACTAGTAGGTACCTTTACTTTACATGCTCCAATACTTCATGCATCTACTCCACTACATATCAGAGGTAACATTGTACTTTGTACTCCGCTACAATTATTTGAACACTTTAATTAATTTGTAGATTATTACAAAACGTGCATTAACCAATTAAGCCCTATTTTATAGTTTCTCTGTTCGAAAATTGTGGATCAGCCCAGGGAGGCTGCTGCACCCTGTCCTACACCCAGCACCCTGCATGGTGCTGTAGAGCATGGGCTAGATGGCATAGCCGGAGTGGGCCCAAATTTTGCTCTGTGGGCCGGGGCCCGAGCCACAGGCAATAGGGCTGTCCGTCACCCTAATAAGAAATGGCGGTCCGCCAATGAGTTAGTGGTGAAGGCTTCTCAGTCTACAGCCATGCGTCAGCCTGAGAAGTTAAGGCCAGTGGTTCGGGAGCCTCTGTAGAGGCGTAGGAGTTTGGGTACCGTCTGCAATTCAAGGACCGCCCCCGAATTGGCCACAGAGACCATGGATGGGAGAGATCTACAAGATGCTGGAGGGCCAGCCATGGTGTCCGCAGCCGAAGCCTCAGGTGATGAGGCTTCATGCGTGGCCCCTGAGAGGCAGCATTTTCACCTGAGTTGTATCGTTCTCAGTTAAATATGGGCACCCGTCGGTTGTGCTCCAGAATATTTGTTTCCTGTGATTGGAACATTTCAGTTTATTGGAATTAACCTGGAGAATGTTTTGTAAACATGATTTTCAGTTGGCAATAAAATGCTAGAACTCAGTTGGTTGTGTTCTGCTGTATTACTGTGATGAGTCACACTCCTCATGTATGGCCTTTTTGACCTGTATAGGTTTGGCCACTTCACTCTCCTCGTGACTAATTTGGTATACTGTTCATGTTGTCACATGTTTACAGGTTCACTTGAAATGAAATAAAACGTAGGTTTGCGTACGTAAACCCGGTTTTATGAATGAAAAGTGAACCTGTAACCCTTCTTTGTCACTCGGCGGCGAAGGCTGGCCCTGTCATGCCTTTCGAGTCGTCAGAAAAGCACTTACAGAGTTACGTCGGCACCCACGGGTGTGAATAATTTGGTACAATGCTCCTGATCCGAGGGTTATCGTCACATGGTTACAGGTTCACTTTTCATTCATAACACCGGGTTTACGTAGGTAAACCTACGTTCTCTTTTGTCTTCCCTTTATTCATTGTCCCTCTGACGCCAAAGTCGTCACTCTGTCTGTACAGTATATAAATATGTACAATCATCTTCCATCTACGCAGCTCTTCATTGCTGACGTGATCTTGCCAATATAATGTAACCGGAGGACTATTTGTCTGCATCTATCTACGGAACATCCCTTGTTCATTTTGCTTCACATATTGTACAAGTAGCAAGTACGTGTCTCATGCAGTCTGTCAGTCACACGCCAGGGTTTAACCCATTTTGACCTGAGATCAGATTCTAAAAATGTCTTCTACATCCTGACAGTTTTCTGAAAAAGCTATGTTTCTATGTCCGTCGTTCTTCGATTTTTCAAAAATAGCAGACCTACAAGCTCGTAGCGCGCCACTCGGTGGCGCGCTATGAGCTTGTAGATCTGCTATTTTTCAATAGCTAAAGCATAGCATAATGCTAACACCAAAAGCGGTTCCCGCCCAAAATGGGTTAACCCATTCAAACTGTCAAAGCATTTGTGTAATTTTAGATTTTTGCAATGGCTATTAAAAAAAGAAGCAGATATACAAATTACAAGCTTACAACGCGTCACTTTGTGCCGCGCTGCGAGCTTGTTAGTCGTTATCTCTGTTGCTTGTCGTCTTCCTGTTGGGGGCCCTCCCCAGACTCTGTCCCGGTCCACCCTCTCAAAATGTCCTGTGGCCTGTTGCTTAGAACTAAGTAGTCAAGTATTCTACTTAAGGACCGTTTTGACTAGTAGGTACCTTTACTTTACATGCTCCAATACTTCATGCATCTACTCCACTACATATCAGAGGTAACATTGTACTTTGTACTCCGCTACAATTATTTGAACACGCACTTACAGAGTGACGTCGGCACCCACGGGTGTGATTCATTTGGTACAATGCTCCTGATCCGAGGGTTATCGTCACATGGTTACAGGTTCACTCTTCATTCATAACACCGGGTTTACGTAGGTAAACCTACGTTCTCTTTTGTCTTCCCTTTATTCATTGTCCCTCTGACGCCAAAGTCGTCACTCTGTCTGTACAGTATATAAATATGTACAATCATCTTCCATCTACGCAGCTCTTCATTGCTCACGTGATCTTGCCAATATAATGTAACCGGAGGACTATTTGTCTGCATCGATCTACGGAACATCCCTTGTTAATTTTGCTTCACATATTGTACAAGTAGCAATACGTGTCTCATGCAGTCTGTCAGTCACACGCCAGGGTTTAACCCATGTTGACCTGAGATCAGATTCTAAAAATGTCTTCTACATCCTGACATTTTTCTGAAAAAGCTATATTTCTATGTCCGTCGTTCATCGATTTTTCAAAAATAGCAGACCTACAAGCTCGTAGCGCGCCACTTGGTGGTGCGCTATGAGCTTGTAGATCTGCTATTTTTCAATAGCTAAAGCATAGCATAATGCTAACACCAAAAGGGGTTCCCGCCCAAAATGGGTTAACCCATTCAAACTGTCAAAGCATTTGTGTCATTTTAGATTTTTGCAATGGCTATTAAAAAAAAAGCAGATATACAAATTACAAGCTTACAACGCGTCACTTTGTGCCGCGCTGCGAGCTTGTTAGTCGTTATCTCTGTTGCTTGTCGTCTTCCTGTTGGGGGCCCTCCCCAGACTCTGTCCCGGTCCCCCCTCTCGAAATGTCCTGTGGCCTGTTGCTTAGAACTAAGTACATTAACTCAAGTATTCTACTTAAGTACCGTTTTGACTAGTAGGTACCTTTACTTTACATGCTCCAATACTTCATGCATCTACTCCAATTATTTGATCTACAAAACAATTATTTGAACACTTTAATTCATTTGTAGATTATTACAAAACGTGCATTAACCAATTAAGCCCTATTTTATAGTTTCTCTGTTCGAAAATTGTGGATCAGATCTGCTATTTTCAAAGAAGGTTGACAAATTTGGACACTTTTGTACTGTAAGTATGTTCTGCATGCCTGTAGTACTTTCACAAAAAATACTTTCTAGCACAATCATGAATACAGGGCTTTTACTTGTACAGTATACTGTATTTCTACATTGTGACATTTCTACTTTTACTCAAGTAAAACGCCTTAGAGTAAAATTGTCCACCACTGCCTGTTGCCTGGCAACGGGTGCCCAGGCGTGCTGAGTGGTGGTGGCGCGGTGGCAGGGGTGGGGGGTGAAGGGGGGGGGGGGGGGGGGGGTGGAGCGGGCGCCATGATGTGTCAGGTCAAGCTTGTGTGATTACAGTCTAACATGCTGTCTGCTCGCCTCACCCTCTCTGGAGAGGTCACAGCATCTCAAGTTTACGCTATAAAACAGGCCAGCCTTTCACCAACCTGTGTTCCCCATGCAGGCACATTTACCCGTCTGTACAAAAGTCATCTGTTAGGGGAAAAAAAGGGGAAAAAAACATGAATGCAGCTTTTACTGTGGTGAAACCATTGCAAATGATCCCTTTCCATCCGTGGCTTCCAATGTAAAACTCACAGGAAGTGACTCGCCTACGTAATACAAGTCACACATAGGACCATGGGCAGACTGAGAAGAGTCACAGCATACTGTAGGACCATGGGCAGACTGAGAAGAGTCACAGCACACAGTAGGACCATGGGCATACTGAGAAGAGTCACAGCATACTGTAGGACCATGGGCAGACTGAGAAGAGTCACAGCACACAGTAGGACCATGGGCATACTGAGAAGAGTCACAGCATACAGTAGGACCATGGGCAGACTGAGAAGAGTCACAGCACACAGTAGGACCATGGGCACACTGAGAAGAGTCACAGCATACAGTAGGACCATGGGCACACTGAGAAGAGTCACAGTAGGACCATGGGCAGACTGAGAAGAGTCACAGTAGGACCATGGGCAGACTGAGAAGAGTCACAGCATACTGTAGGACCATGGGCAGACTGAGAAGAGTCACAGTAGGACCATGGGCAGACTGAGAAGAGTCACAGCATACAGTAGGACCATGGGCAGACTGAGAAGAGTCACAGTAGGACCATGGGCAGACTGAGAAGAGTCACAGCATACTGTAGGACCATGGGCAGACTGAGAAGAGTCACAGTAGGACCATGGGCACACTGAGAAGAGTCACTGTAGGACCATGGGCAGACTGAGAAGAGTCACAGCATACTGTAGGACCATGG
This sequence comes from Electrona antarctica, assembly GCF_951216825.1. Lineage (NCBI taxonomy): Eukaryota > Metazoa > Chordata > Actinopteri > Myctophiformes > Myctophidae > Electrona > Electrona antarctica. The sequence goes on from NC_136790.1 coordinate 14,542,218, forward strand.
GCAGACTGAGAAGAGTCACAGTAGGACCATGGGCACACTGAGAAGAGTCACAGTAGGACCATGGGCAGACTGAGAAGAGTCACAGCATACTGTAGGACCATGGGCAGACTGAGAAGAGTCACAGTAGGACCATGGGCAGACTGAGAAGAGTCACAGCATACAGTAGGACCATGGGCAGACTGAGAAGAGTCACAGTAGGACCATGGGCAGACTGAGAAGAGTCACAGCATACTGTAGGACCATGGGCAGACTGAGAAGAGTCACAGTAGGACCATGGGCAGACTGAGAAGAGTCACATCATACAGTAGGACCATGGGCAGACTGAGAAGAGTCACAGTAGGACCATGGGCACACTGAGAAGAGTCACAGTAAGACCATGGGCAGACTGAGAAGAGTCACAGTAGGACCATGGGCAGACTGAGAAGAGTCACAGCATACTGTAGGACCATGGGCACACTGAGAAGAGTCACAGCATACTGTAGGACCATGGGCACACTGAGAAGAGTCACAGCATACTGTAGGACCATGGGCACACTGAGAAGAGTCACAGCATACTGTAGGACCATGGGCACACTGAGAAGAGTCACAGCATACTGTAGGACCATGGGCACACTGAGAAGAGTCACAGCATACTGTAGGACCATGGGCACACTGAGAAGAGTCACAGCATACTGTAGGACCATGGGCACACTGAGAAGAGTCACAGCATACTGTAGGACCATGGGCAGACTGAGAAGAGTCACAACATACTGTAGGACCATGGGCAGACTGAGAAGAGTCACAGTATACTGTAGGACCATGGGCAGACTGAGAAGAGTCACAGCATACTGTAGGACCATGGGCAGACTGAGAAGAGTCACAGCATACTGTAGGACCATGGGCAGACTGAGAAGAGTCACAGCATACTGTAGGACCATGGGCACACTGAGAAGAGTCACAACATACTGTAGGACCATGGGCACACTGAGAAGAGTCACAGCATACTGTAGGACCATGGGCACACTGAGAAGAGTCACAGCATACTGTAGGACCATGGGCACACTGAGAAGAGTCACAGCATACTGTAGGACCATGGGCAGACTGAGAAGAGTCACAACAACCCTTTCCATGTTGTTCAAGACAGTTGGCTGGTCTAAACTCTCCTGAACTTGAATGCAGCATTTTTTTTATTTTTTTTTAAACTTTGTTTTTATTCAGAATTTTCGGGTCACATCGGGCATCACAGTACATTTTGTAGTTGTTACAAGTCATTTGTTACATTCATTATTATCAACTTTCATTGTGTTACGGGTCATACAGTTCCAGGTGGGTAGGGGAACCCTCTTTGAGCAGTTTCAGTCCGTTTTAGTCAGTTCGCTCCCAGTTACAGGGTTCATGATTGAATGCAGCATTTTATGTTGAAAGAAGACCCACTCTGTGTAGAAATCCATGCTGTACGTACTACGTACGCCACAGATCTCCTGTGCAAGCTTGATTATACTTACATGAGTGCGGTGTCGCCCACAGCACACACATGCACACACGCACACACGCGCACGCACACACACACACACACACACACACACACACACACACACACACACACACACACACACACACACACACACACACACACATAAAGTATACACATAAAGCATACTACCCATCTGACCACCACTCGGCGGCAGTGGGCCCTCATCCAGAAATGGTTGGGGACCTCTTGGTTATGCAACCTATAATTGTGCGTGCGTGTGTGCGTGTGCGCGCGCGTGTGCGTGTGCGTGCGTGCGTGCATGCGTGCGTGCGTGCGTGCGTGCGTGCGTGCGTGCGTGCGTGCGGACTTGGAATGAAATATTAACAATGGCAACAGTAACACATGTCACCTATACTCCCTATATGGTAAACATGGCCTCATGCCGTTGTGCACACATACCCGGCAGGCATGCGGCGCAGACGTACAGTATGTGTGCATGTATTACACATGAGGTTCAAACATAGACACATTAATGTCCTGCACATCCGCCCACACCTACTCATATCAGCGGTCTTCCCTCTTTCTCACGACCTCCACAGATAAGTCCCTCCTATCGCATGCGGGGTGCTTGGCCATATACATGCTGCTGTGTATACGATTACCAACGCGCACCCACACGCCACCCAGAGTGCACCGATGCAATCTGAGGAGCATGCTTCACTTGCTCCGCCGCTATGGACACTATTACTTTGTCTCCATATTTCAACGTTTTATCTTTTTCTTGTGAATTAATGACCTAGTTCGTCATACTACGGTGACTCACAAAAGTCTAGAAGAGAGAGAGAGAGAAACAGTTTACTAACAGAGAGCGTTGCAGAGAGAGAGAGAGAGAGAGAGAGAGAGAGAGAGAGAAACAGGGCCAGAGAACCTCATGGCCTGTTTGTGGCCTAACAGACCTTTGAGCTTTTTTCCCCGGGAATGGATGCGTGCCGGTGCGGGTGACCTGGCCGGGGCCTGTCCCTGGCACCCCCTCCGGAAGGGGGTGCGGTGCGGGTGACCTGGCCGGGGCCTGTCCCTGGCACCCCCTCCGGTGCGGGTGACCTGGCCGGGGCCTGTCCCTGGCACCCCCTCCGGAGGAAATGAGGTTGGCGGGAGGGTGTGTGTGTGTTTGTCACTACAGATGGTCTGTTCCCCCTTCCCTCCCAAACCCGTCTAAACGGCCCCCGGTAAAATTAATGGTCCAGCCAACTCACTTAATTGTCTCCAATTGCTCTGACATTAATTATTAACATTTGTCCATTATAATGTCTGTTCACGTTATCAAAGTAAGCCAAGCAGAGGGGGCACCAGGCGAAGCCAGGCGTGAGGAGAGGGAGGGGGGGGGGGGGGGGGGGGGAGTCGAAAAGGCAGAGGGGAGAAATAAAGAGAGACAGGGCATGGAGTCCTGTTAGCCAAGCGTTGCAAAGATCCCATTACCTCCCCAGGTTCAGAGCGGCATGCAGCCAGACTCCGCCACATCACGTATTGATTTCTCTCTCCCCCGAAAAAAAAAAGTCAATCTACCTTCTCAGTAAACATTATGCCTGCTGCTGGTCAATGGTGGATACCACAACGTCTCTGCCCCGCCCCCACCCACCCAAAATGCCATTCCCTCCCCAAGTGATGTGGAGCGGCTGAGCCACCCAGCCTGATTTATGCCTCGGTGACAAAGAGTTTGCGCGACCACGTTGCCCCCCCCGTTCGGTGGCCGCACATCTTTACTCGTACTGGGGCTGTTAGTCGAGTGCCAGGGAAGGTCGGTGGAGTTGTTTGGATGGAGTGAAGATTGGTGAAGTTGTTTGGATGGAGTGAAGATTGGTGGAGTTGTTTGGAGGGAGTGAAGATTGAACACTTAAAGGGCGATGAAAGCCTCATCTAGGCTGATTTCGTTGTTCGTTTTCCAGCTTCAGGTTCAAAAGCTCAGATGGGTAAAACATTGCAGTGCAAGACTGGCCTTGTTATTGATAGTTGGGAACCAAATGGACCGTATGGGTCTAAACCCATAATGGTGCAAATGGATCAAATGGACCCTCAGAGTTAAATTAACGACGAAACTGGTAAACTGGTCATGGGAATCATGGGACAACTGGGGATCCTTAAAATGAAAAGGTTGGGCCACACTGTAAAAAAAAAAAAAAGAAAGAAAATAAACACCCATTATTATTATTATTATTATTAATATAATTGAATTAGCTTCAGGTGCGTTGGTTTCTAGCCTGTGATGTTTTTAATATGCTGTAGTTTTTTAACCTGAAATTGAAAACAAACTACAACATCAACGTTGGGTTTCATGCTCCTTTAAGATCCCTCGACACACAATCAAAGTTGTAACCGTGTAAGTTTAAGTCAAGCAGTGTTAAACTTTGCTTACATGTAGACATGCATGTGTTTTTAAAAGCATGTCAATCTCTCAAGAACATTTTCAAGCATTTATCGGTCAACAAATCCAAAGTCGATTATCTTCACGTGTTCATATAAGTACTTCAATATTTTCTTCAATAGGCATCTCAGCCACAACACCAACATATGGAAATAATAATCTCTACTGTACTAATACTAAACCTTACCCAATAATCAAGGAAAAGAAGGAATACATAAATAAATAAATAAAAAGGCAGACACCATCTCTTTCTCCTGCAGGCTCCCGGGGGCCCATCCTCCGATATATATATATATTTTAATCTTAATTCAATCTTTATTCGGCATCCACCCATCCACGAGAGCACTAAGAGAGCGGCGGCCCATAAAATAATAAGCCCATCAGCACAACAAACACGCACAGCGACGCAAACATATGAATCGCGTGTGTGTGTGCGTGTGCGTGTGCGTGTGTGTGCGTGCGCGTGTGCGTGTGCGCGTGCGTGTGTGTGCGTGTGTGTGTGTGTTTTCTCCATACAGTTCACGGCATTGTATGGATACCCTTGCTTCTGCATTATGCACACGTACAGTATACTGTATCAGCGTTCGCATCCGTACACATAATGTACAGTAGAATACGCCCACATACCTCAGTGCACGTCATCATCACTGCTGGTGTGCAGGAAAAACCTCCAAAACTGTTCACTTTTCAGGATTGAAATTAAAAAAATAGCGTTGCAATGCCACACGTTTTGAGTTTTTACATCTGGTGTTGCTGATACTTTTGTGTGATGCGTAGTATGGCATTAAAACCCATTCTGGGCGGGAACCCCTTTTGGTGTTAGCATTATGTTATGCTTTAGCTATTTTGAAAAATCGAAGAACGACTGACATAGAAACATAGCTTTTTCAGAAAACTGTCAGGATGTAGAAGACATTTTTAGAATGTGATCTCGGGTCAAAATGGGTTGGGTTAATTTAGCAGATCTACAAGCTCGTAGCGCGCCACTGAGTGGCGCGCTATGAGCTTGTAGGTCTGCTATTTTTGAAAAATCGTGAAAATGCGGCACAAATCTTTGAATATATATATTCTTTCAGAAGACTTTTTTATTTATTTCGACGTCAGGCCTAAATGGGTTAACTACTTTTGCTGGGGACCCCCTGGTACACCCCCAAAGAGTCCCCAGGGTTGTAACACAACTAAAACCATCCTCAGCCAAAGTATATGTGAAATGTATGCAGTACAGTACAGTATGTAGCAGATCATTCCTTCGATTCAAATGTAACACGTATCACAACAACACTGTGGAATGGGTTCCAGCATGCATAAACACAATCTCCTGACATTGTTGGGCCCCCCGGCGCAGTTAATTTATTGATTTTAGAGCGCCGCTCCCTCCGCGATGAAAAAAAAAGGACGAAAAACACAAACTATTTCATGAATTCCAATGAGACTCTTTTACCAGAGCCCCTCCTCCCCTCCCCTCACCGAAAAAAAAAGAAAGAAAAGAAAATGTGTCATTTTGTTCATACAATGTATCACTTATACATTATATTATTGGAAGCGTATAAGTGAATTGTGTCGCTTTAATCTGCTCTCATTTAATGTCACAGCATTCTCATGATAGAGCATGCTGTCTACCTAATTTTCATGGTATAAATACAATTGCATTATACGACAAAAATAAAACAGAGTCTCCACTTTTTTTTATCACTGCACATTTGCACATGTAGCAGAGTGGCTCACAACCTCAGCCTGCTGGCCTGCAAACAAAGTCTAATATCTCCCCCTCATAGGGATATCCTTTTGACTTCGTGGTTAACCGTTTCCGTCCGTAGGACGTCGCCACACGTCCTAGGGGTCCCAATCGACGCATACATACGACGTCCTCAGACGTCCTAGCGCATCCTCAATGATACCGGACGAGATAAGAATATTCTGATTTTTTTTCCTTTTTTTTTTTTCTCGCCTTTCGGCTACCGTATGCTACACTCTCGGCTCGTGTTAGCCTACCGTTGACTTAGCTGTTAGCGCGGCAGAAAGAATGACTCGTCTCTCCTAATCCAGGGCGCTCTCCATGGTTTTGAACTGATCGATATACTAGTGCTTAATTTCTGCTCCACGTCTCTCCCGCAAAATATGAACGCTTTTTGGATCATATATCGTATAAATTAAAACTATAGGAATGTAAGCTAGCAATGTAAAGCAAACTTTTTTGAGTGGATTGTTTCCGGGTCATGGGTGCCATACCCCCAATCGGTTGCTTTGTAGGCCAACATCAACGTTTTTTACTCTGTGCGGGCAGTAACTGGGAGCCAATGGAGGGAAGCGGGGAGACATTTTTTTGGGCTGGTTAAAGACCAAGCGTGCTGCGGAATTCTGGTGCAGATGCCGGGAGGCCAGTAAAGGAAGTAGTCAAGAGAGAGTTACAGCAGTGGCGTGCACAGATAGACACTAGGGGGTGCTAGAGCACCCCCTGCCCTTTTGGCAATGTGCCCTTTTGAAAAGAAAAAGAAAAAAAAAAACATTTTTTTCTCTCTCTTTTTTTTTGATTTTTCAAAAATAGCAGACCTACAAGCTCATAGCGCGCCACTCGGTGGCGCGCTATGAGCTTGTAGATCTGCTATTTTTCAATAGCTAAAGCATAACATAATGCTAACACCAAAAGGGGTTCCCGCCCAAAATGGATTAAGGCAACCGGCCGGTTCCACGCGCTGCACAAGGTGCCCTTTTTTAACTTGAGCACCTGCCCCTCTAAATGTCTGTGCACGCCACTGAGTTACAGTATAGTCAACTGGATAAGGAGCTTGGGAAACGAATGCTTTTTGCTGGTGTGAACACATTACATACTGTACACATAATGTAGGCCCGTGGTTCTCAAACTTTTTCAGGTCAAATAATCCCCAAATTATTATGTATTTGGCTGCGGAGTACTGCGGACCCCCATCTGAAAATAATAGGGCATAAGGGGTTAATTTTCCATTAACCTCTTATGCCCTATTATTTATAATGGACAACAACTGCAGGGAAAAGGGTAAACGGACTATGTTGGGAGCGCATTATACCTTAATGCTGGATGATCTATTGTCACGACTCCTGTTCAGTGGGACTCTGCCCTGCAGTGTGTAGTGGGTAAATATCATAATGATGACGATAGCATGGAACAGACACTGTCTGTGTTCAACACTGGCTGTTTTATGTACTGTATACTCTGTGAGAAGAGGCCTGCATTAAAAACCCATTTTGGGGCGGGAACCCCTTTTGGTGTTAGCATTATGTTATGCTTTAGCTATTGAAAAATAGCAGATCTACAAGCTCGTAGCGCGCCACCGAGTGGCGCGCTACGAGCTTGTAGGTCTGCTATTTTTGAAAAATTTAAGAACGACTGACATAGAAACATAGCTTTTTCAGAAAACTGTCAGGATGTAGAAGACATTTTTAGAATCTGATCTCAGGTCAAAATGGGTTAAAGGAGTAGTTCACCCATACAATTACTTATTTTCTATCAATGAAACACCCCATTCGCATTCCTAAGCCAATAATTGGATGACCGCCGGTATAGGAGAGTCAAAGAGTAGAGTATAGAACACATTTTAAACCTGAATAGAAACATGAACATGAACACAAAAATCAAGGTTGATGCGCAATAAAGCTGATGACTTCATTTCCATGCTGGTCCTGAAACATGAAACATGACCGCTGGACCGGGGGGCTCAGTTCAGCTCCAGCCCCAGACCCATCTGCTCGTCACCTGGCCTTGGCACGCAGGAGACTGGGTAATGACAGGGAAAAAATGGCATCAACGGGCAGACAGACGCTGAGAGGTAATTACTGACTGGAATCCATGCAGAAACAGCACATCTGGGTTCCCTGGATCCACGAGCCAAAACAACGGAGGATGATATGGCGATACCAAAAGCCTCCATCCATGAGATTTTTCTTCTTTTTTTTTTTTCAATCTGTCTAAACCGTGGAAGTATATACATCAGCCTTGGAGATTGAAATCGTTCCTCGCTATCCTATATCCCCACAAACCCCCCCGGTTCCTAGAGCTCTTATACCAAGAGGCAGGGATACAATTCTGCTTTTAGCAATAGAGTGAGTGACTATACTAGTGTGCACTATACTGTGCTGTGACTTCAGTGGCGACTGACTGACTTCACTCTGGTTCTTCAACACTCCATCTCTGTGCACACATCCCTCTTAAAGGACCACTTCACCACTTTTCAACCTATCTTCATATAATAGGTCCTCACTAATAATCATGACAAAATGTCACAATTTTTTTCTACTCAGTCTGTGTCTCATAGGACGGCTGTGGGCAGTTTAGAAACTGTCTTCCAGTGACATCATCATTAGGCAGATTTCTTTTTAAACAAGATTTTCATTGTCGTGAGAACGATGGCTTCCATTTTCGCATTGCAACTTTTCAGGACTAGAAAGCCTGCAGGTTCTATTAGCTTGTATTCCCCATCGATGATGTCACTGGAAGACGGTTTCTGAACTGCCCACAGCCCTCCTATGAGACACAGACCGAGTAGAAAAACATTGCCCCATTTTTTCATGATTATTAGTGAGGACCTATTATATGAAGATAGGTTGAAAAGTGGTGAAGTGGTCCTTGCAGGCCATTTAAGCCATATTTTATACTGCAGCAAAATAGCCTTTGAACATTGCTGCTGCTGCTGCTGTGAGCACATTGGGAGCTTTTAGGTCATGTCTTTTCAAAACATCTTGAAACATGGGGAGAATGTTTACAAAAATAAAGAAATAATGTATTCTGCCCCTGTCACAGGGGCCATGCTTATTTAGAGAGAGAGAGAGAGAGAGAGAGAGAGAGAGAGAGAGAGGGGGAAAAAAGAAAAGAAATGTGTGAAAAAAACCCCAAAAAAACATCCTTGTTAAAACCCTATTGCTGTCAATCAATTCTGCCTCGTTTGCTGGAGAGAAAGTTTGCAAATGAAGATGACCGACCGCATAATGGCTCGGTAATGGCAGTCTGCACTGCTGTGTGATTAACATTTACTCTCAACTTGGGAGTTAACCCACTAAGATCTGAGGCCGATTCTATTAACAAAAAACAGTTTTCTGAAAAACGTATGTTGCTATAGCAACTTTTTCATGCCATTTCAAGAACCCACCAAAATGTGTTGTATTTTGACCGCCGACCCCCATCTGAAAATATTTTGTTCCAGGGACCCAGAAGCAAAAACATTTGCTTAAAACATTTATACATTATTCAAAAGATTTGTACAAGTTAATAAGTAAGTGCTTGTATATCTGCTATTTTTGAATGGCTCAAATCTAAAACGATATTGGTGCTTTCCCGGTTTTAATGGGTTAAAGCACCTATTCTGCAGTGCGAGGAATAGACTGTCCAGTCCAGTTAATGAAAACCTCCAGCTATAGGCTCCAGGGCGTTAGCCTTTCTCCACCAACCACCAGACTGGGTCCCCCAACGTCTTTCGGGGCCCCCGAGGGACCCAAGACGGAGGGTGCCATGCACAACTCGTCCCGCATCAATGCCTACTTTCACAAACCCATTAAATTTCAGAAAAAGTCATGCCAATATGCTACACGGCTACCAGACCTGATTTCATATGCCACACAGTTATGGAGAGCGGCGGAAAGTTCTACCTTTGATGTAGCATTCTTTATTATTGGAAATAATTGGATTCTGCCTTCCACCCCCACCCCTGCCCTCTCAAACATACACTTTTGCCCACGCGCTCACCGTGGACATGCACAGTTAATCGACCTTTTGCAACGCGGCGTTGGGCACCGTGGCTGGGTTCTCTCTCTCTTCAGGGTTTTCAGGCGGCTTTTAGATGAGTAAAGGGACCGACATTCAGATTCAGTGCAGACGGTTCTAAGCTCTGATGAAATTGCAATTTGCTATTTCCCAAAACTGGATTTTATTTATTTATTTTTGTTTCTGTTCTCTCCTAAGTCTGTTTTGAACGTGCTTTGTTCCTTATCTGTCTTTGACGTGCTCTATATTCCAGCGATTCTCAACCCATGTGGGCCATGATGGTATCACAGTTTATTAATTTTATTGTAATAAATAGGAACGTGAAGCTATTGGTTCAAGCTTGAACACAATCGATTGAAAAAATAATGTTAAGGAAATGACTTTGTATATTTCTTTAAAATCTGTAGGCTAATTGTCTTTAAAATGTGATACTTGGAACTTCAGTAACTTGGAAAGTAGGTCAGCTCCATTGATGCAATAAGCCAATAGATTGATTGATCATAAAGAATAAACATGTAATGCCCTGGAAAATGCACACGGCCCAATTTGACCACTTAACATGGCAGCTTTTGATATTTTCAAGATAGTTTTTTTGGTTGAGGGCCAATCATTTTCATAAGTCTGTCTTGTTGGTGTGCCATCTTTGTCAGTTATCCCTTTTTGATTAATTCCAATGGTGGACAAAGTCCTCAACCCCATGGCTTTATCAATACGCCTCCTCCTCAACTACAACAAAAAATGTATTTGTAATTTTGTAATTTTGACACAGACACAGAGCTGTCGCGATTACAATATTTAATTGAATATTTCTTTTACCGGTATTTCTGTCAAATTTTGCACAGGGCAGACATGACAAATAACTTAAATATAGGCCTACAAATAAAGTACAGACATATTAATGTAAACTTAAAAAAAGTAAAAATTACAGAAATAGCTGATCTACAAGCTTAGAGCGTGCCACGAAGTGACATGTTGTAAGCTTGTACAGATCTGCTATTTCTGCAATTGTTGGGTGAAATCTTGAACATGGAAACGATTATGATTATGCAAAAATAATTGCGATTAGAATATTTGTGTATTTGACCATTCTGTATTGAACAGGCCTAGACCAGGCCTAGAGCATTCCTTCAATGTATGAAGAGTCCAAGGGGCAGTATTATGCGTGTTTTAAGTACCAGGTCTTATTACTTAACTTAAGACCTGGAGGCGTGATCAATGCCATTTGGCTATTCTGAGTGGCCAAACACCATTGACCACGCCTCCCAAGTTAAGTCATAAGAACTGGTACTTAAGACACGCATAATACTGCCCCAAGGCTCCAAGCTGCTTCTTTTCACCACTTGGACGGGGGAGTTTCCCCAGTTGGACATAGCGCGTGGAAGGAACATATTATTCCAACCAGTTCCTTTCCCCTCCATCAGACAGGGAGATGCAGTTTTAGAGACCAGGATTACTGCATATTTTTGTATGGGTACCTACCCTAGGAGAAATGGGGAGAACATGCAAACTCCACACAGAAAGGCCCTTTTCACCAACCCCACCTATAGGGTATGGGCACTGATGACGCGGAGGAGAGAACACGCCTCCAGCACCCACAACGTCCCCAGCGGGAATCGAACCCAGGACCTTCTAGCTTTCAATAGGTTTCAATTATAATTTTCTTTTCGGGACCTGAAGTTCCAAGATGGTGGATTTGAATTTACAGTAAAAAGGCTTCATAACAGGTCTGTAGAAAGCAATGGGTCAAGTGATGGTTCCCTTTGTCCATATGTTTTTTACAATCCACATGGCCTGGCTGGACACCATATTTTTTGTACAGTCTATGGCCAGGCTGTGTGTCTCGGGACAGGGGGGGTCAGGGGGTCACGCTGCAGGTTGGAGCGGCGTCTGCCAAGCAGAGGAGGACAGAAAGACGTTTGGGGACCCTCCCTCTATACCCAGATAACACTTTGGCTGAGCTTAAGAAAACGCTGTGGTCTGGAGGCAGCTGGCTTCTCTCCACGCTCAGCGGAACCTGCTGATAATCAGCAGAGAGAGACTCCTCCATGATTGCTCTGCCGCCCGGCCTTAACCCTTTAATGCCTTCTAAATCAGTAGTTCTCACACTTTCAAGGTCTTTCAAAATTGTTCAAATATAGCAGATGTACAAGCTCGCCGTGCAACGGCGCTGTGAGCTTGTACATCTGGTATTTTTTGAATAGCCAACGCTGAAATCTAAAATGACAGGCGATTTCCCGGTTTTAATGGGTTAAAATCACTCAATCTGCAAAGTAACTAGATATATATCAGACCAGTTTTTGCTTCTGAGATGTATTGGAGTACAAGTATATACCACAATATCAAAATACTCGGTTATACACATATTATTCACAATTTTACTTTCACTTGAGATCATGCATCAGACCATTTGTCAAAGCCTTTCGAAAATAGCAGATCTACAAGCTCACTAGGCATTACGATGAGATGCCTTGTGAGCTCATAGATTATAGAGCCTATTTTTATAACGTAGGGCTTACGTGGTGAATGTACATTTTATAATAATAATAATCTAAATCTGCAAACCAACCAAAGCTGTCCAATATTTTTGTGGTCAAAGTATTTGCCTGAGATGTGCTGGAATAGAAGTCAAAACTATTGAAACATGGCTTTTCCTCAAGTAAAGTCAAAGTACAGTAGGTCTACTTGAGTAAATGTACTTAGTTACTTTCCACCAACTGCTAGACACTCGCCTGTTCCGCTCCTAACAATGTCAAACTATTCACATGAGGACTGCCCCCCCGTTGCTCTACGGAGAGGTCTGTAATCCCATCAATCTCCTCTCTCTCTCTCTCTCTCTCTCTCTCTCGCTCTGTCTGTCTCTCTCTCTCTCTCTCTCTGTCTCTCTCTCTCTCTCTGTCTCTCTCTCTCTCTCTCTCTCTCTCTCTCTCTCTCTCTCTCTCTCTCTCTCTCTCTCTCTCTCTCTCTCTCTCTCTCTCTCTCTCTCTCTCTCTCTTTGAATTGGGCATGAATGTGAATTTAATTGCTGCTGGGAAGGAATGAGGGTGATTTTTCTTCCATTTTGCCCCTATACACACACTATGTCATCCTCTATCAACCCTGGTCAGACTGTGCCTCTCATAGGGTACAAGTAGTCCAGCCTCACACACACACACGCACACAGGCACACACTTAGTTGGTATTACTACAATTTGGCAATTTCACCATTCTTCTTTTCGTGTCTTTGAAGCATGTGGTTAGATGACAGTTTCCCATTTCTTTACACAGTCTTTTGCAGTATTGTTGAACTCTGCGAGATCTTTTAAGCTGCAAGGTTTGGATAGTAGAGGGCAGACAAGACAATTTCACCATGACAGTAATATAACAATATTGCCTTTTTTCTAAGTTTTCTCTACAAAAGGCAGAGGGGGAGACGAGAAGCAGACGGTGCGTTGTCCTGCTGTCGTCTGTTACAGTACATCGAGCCAGAGTTATAACTGCACGCCGGCGTTGCACATCGAAAATAGCCGATCTACAAGATCTAATGTGTCAGCTAGCTTGTAGATTTTTTAAATCAACCTATTTATCTTGTGATCGGACCATGACATTGTCCTTACAATGTCAATATTTCTCAAACTCTACCATACTTGTGGAGTCATGGCCCTCAAGCATATTAATCAACATCCTTTATTTTATTTTTCATTTATTTTTTTACCACTACTGGGCGGGAAGCCCTTTTGGTGTTAGCACTATGTTATGCTTTAGCTATTGAAAAATAGCAGATCTACAAGCTCATAGCGCGCCACCGAGTGGCGCGCTATGAGCTTGTAGATCTGCTATTTTTGAAAAATCGAAGAACCACTGACATAGAAACATAGCTTTTTCAGAAAACTGTCAGGATGTAGAAGAATCTGAATCTGATCTCAGGTCAAAATGGGTTAAAATGATCTAGATGGCATGTCATTTAGACGGATGCTACGTAGGTTCATTGTTTACTTGGTATCTATAGTTCAAAGCGTTTCCAAACCTTTCAGGCTGTGACCGCTCAAACTAATCATATTTGACCTGGGGACCCCCCACTGGGGACCCCCCACTGGGGACCCCGAACCCTGACAAGCACTTGGAATTAGTAGACGTTACATTTAGTTTGACTCGGTTCCACAGACAAATATTTAGAAAATAGCCAAACTACAAGCTCACAACAGCTTGTAGATCGACTATTTCCATAATGTTTGCCCTATTACCCTATGTTAAAAAGGTTTCAAAAGTCCATAAAGTGTAACTTTATGAATGTGCAGATACCCTGTATACACTTGAATGTGCAGATACCCTGTATACCCCCTCTGGGGGTCCCGACCCCCAGTTTGGGAACCACATAGTTCAATACAGATTATATTTATTTTCTTTTTTATAGTACTAGACCGGTGCCGGGCTGTAGAGTTGGTAACGGTGGAAGTTGGAGATCCATGCCCCACCAGGCTATATGCAATACCCGTTCCACCCATCTGTCTGTGCCCCTTTTATGCCCATATATGGACATTTCAGTATCTGTCTCTCGTTGTCCCTATATATATATATATATATATATATATATATATATATACAGTATATATATTTATGCATACAAACAAACAGGCCAGATCCATATGGGGTGATCAGGTCCAGAGCCCGGGCATAGGCCTTTTGTGGAGGTTCTGGACAACCGTGGGTCCGACCGACTCGACACCGGGCACTGCACTCCCTGTGGGGGTGTGGAACGCATACTGTACAGACGTACAGAGACTTGGTTCATTTATAGATACAGTAGATAGATATTGTTTAGATTTTAGGTACGGTGTTCCTAGTTTATTGCGGCACTACACTGGCTCTGCATTTGATGTACCGGTAAGGCTATGTGTTTATCTTGCATATTGTAAGTCGCTCTGGCTAAGAGGGTCTGCTAAATGCCTTAAATGTAAATAGTAAATTCTACACACGCGCGCACGAGCGCACGCGCGCCCCCCACACACACACACACGCCCATGGCAGGCAGCCTCTGCTTTTAGGAGTGGCTACTCAACGACGGTAGCGTTAATGGTCTCAAGCGTCTCGTATTCCCCGCCTGACATTAAATTCCTGAGCCAGAGCAAAACGAGGCTTTTGATGCTGTCCGTCCCACTGATGACTCAGTGGAGAGGAAGAGCGTCGGCTCTGGCTCCTCTGCACATGAAGCACGCAGGTCAGCTCCGCTCAGCGCTGCTATAGCTGACATGTTTACATAGCCTGTATAGCGCAGCGCAGGCTGACTAAATATAGCATCGCTGACGGGCACAAACCTTGTGTCTCCACATTTCTGCTCTTTCTTTTTTTGTCGTCGAGGCAGAAACCTCTCCATGTCAGAGGTGCGATTGTTTTTCAGCCGATATATACCGATCTACTGTAGTGCGGAAGGGGGAAGATTTGAGTGTTATCAAAATTATTATATGTCAAAACGGTTCCTGTGCTTGTGGGAAGCGAGGGGAGAATGTTTAGGCCTGTCACAAAGATGCAAAACGATATTATACTGTCAGATTTTTGACCACTTAAACCATTTAGGCCTGACCTCTAAATCCTCCAGTTTTCTGAAATAAATATTTTCACGATTTTTCAAAAATAGCAGACCTACAAGCTCGTAACGCGCCACTCGGTGGCACGCTATGAGCTTGTAGATCTGCTATTTTTCAATAGCTAAATTATAACATAATGTTTAAAACACCAAAAGGGGTTCCTGCCCAAAATGGGTTAAAATGGTATGAAATATTTGTATTTGGTTTCTCCAGATCGGGTAAATTGCTGATCACCGAACGAGTCATTTGGAGTGAAAATCGGCCGATCACCGATGGCCGATTGATCGGAGCACCACTGCGTAAATTAACCCCATACTTGATCATGCTAACAGCGTCACACATACAAAAGCATCAAAAGCAGCAGATCCACGTGCTCGAAATCCAGCTCGAAGCGCAGCGTGACGTGACGCGTGATTCAGTGTATTTACATTACATTTATATATGTATTGTTCCCGTATGTATGCGGTTTGTGTCCCGTCTAAATAAACAAAATAAAGTAAAAAAAATACAGTAAAAAGCCAAGAGACATTTAGATAGAGCAGCCAGAGACCCCCACTACGTATAAACATACACTAGTTAGTGTACAATTCTCTTCCATTCATAGATTTCATAGATGGCTTCATAGACTTTGACAGTTTGACAGCACTATCATCAGTGTTACAGTATTTGTTTTTTGTTTGGTCTACACAGCAAACCTCATCTACAAGCTTACTTAAGTGATTAAGTATGTCTGTGGGTTTCATAAATATGAAACCAGTGAAAAGTACCGACAAGAGCTTGTTGTGACTAAATACTAATTACATCAGATCCATTGGAACCACATGCAGGTCCTCTTCTCCCAACACTTCCTGGGCCCGTTGGACATCGACCGTATCATACACCAGACTCCCTGAATCAAGCGCAGCTCAGCTCATTATAGGAGTAGTCTTAGTTTTGTCACATTCCCACGCCAATAATTGGATGAGCGGGTGGCTGCTCAGCAGGAGGCTCTTTGAGTGTCCTAGCGGGCACTCCGCCGCTCTGCGGCTCAGCGAATTCTTGGCTCAGGTTATGCGACAAAAAAAATCCCAATGAATTCAAGGCTTCATGGGCTGTGTAATTGATAGAACATATGTTTTGTTTTTTTGTTTTTTTGGGGGGGTGAACTACTACCATGCATCACTGGTTGTTTAAGCCCATCACAGCCAGGCCATGATGACAGGAACACCCTATGTTTGCACTGTCTGTTGTACACGTTGGCCAGACATTATTTATTTAGACGGGCACATCCAGCAAGGCAATTAGTTTGGCTTGGTTCTTTATTGACAGATAAGAGGGGGTATTGTATTGTATTGCATTGTATTATTGGGCAGAGAGGAGGAGGTCTGTCCCCATGCAGCATGTCTGAATTACACAGAGGACAACTTATCAAACTCTTCTAAGCTCATAAGCCATTTCAGAGTTCTGTAGCATCAGTGAGCTCAGCAGCCTTGGTTACTTAGCAGCATATTATTATCATGGCTCGGCTTATTGTAAACGTTTTGGATCCATTCTCCTCGATAAAGGCGATTGATCGAGAACAAACGTTGAGGGTGACCTCTTTTGTCTTTGTGTTTGGTTCAGGTACATCCAAGGAGCGTCATCCCCAAAGGACATGGTCATCATCGTGGATGTGTGAGTACCCCCCCCCCCCCCCCTCCCACTCTCTCTCTTCTTTGATTTGATGGAATTCATTAGAATACAAGGTCAGAAACCAATAGAAGGCAAAACCCATGACACAGTAAAGTCGTAGACTTATTTCCAAACACTGAATATAAACATCTCCGAAGGACATGATGATCAGCGTGGATGTGTGAATCTCTCTCTCTCTCTCTCTCTCTCTCTCTCTCTCTCTCTCTCTCTCTCTCTCTCTCTCTCTCTCTCCTTCTCTCCTTCCCCCTGCCCTCTGTTGGGTCTCTCTCTAGTTAGAATGGTTCCCTTCCTTCCCATCAAAGGGCACCAGTGCCACCTGTTGGTTTGAGGGGAATCTGATCTCTCAGCCCCACAACCTTCTGTTTCATCTCCCCAGTCAGTCTGTCAACCAGCAGCTATTGTCTCCTTCAACATTCAATACATACACACATCCCTCTGTGTGAATACCTAGATCCACTGCAACTGGGTCAACAGATTATAGGGTTGTCGTGTGTTTTTATATATAGGTGAAAATGCTTCAAAAATAGCAAAAACTGTATTGTAAGGTGTACAGCAGGGCGAATAGGCACGAAACCCTAGGCTGATGTTGTAGTTTCAGTGAAGACAACTCATGCATGGATTGAAACACCCATTTTGGGCGAGAACCCCTTTTGGTGTTAGCATTATGTTATGCTTTAGCTATTGAAAAATAGCAGATCTACAAGCTCATAGCGCGCCACTGAGTGGCGCGCTCGTTCCATCATTTACAATTTAGGCATTTAGCAGACGCTCTTAATCCAGAGCGATTTACAGTAAGCAAGAACAACACATGGTAATACATCCAATACATAGAAATAGTCATCAAGGATCATAAGCAAGCTAAGCACCTAACATCCACAATGAACCTAAGAGCATACACTATAGAGCGCTACTGTATGTCTACGTATGATAATATGCTAGCTAAATAATATAATATCTAAGTGGAATATGATGATGATGATGGTGGTGGACTGGTGATGATGATGATGATGATGATGATGATGATGATGATGATGATGATGATGATGATGGTGGTGGACTGGTGATGATGATGATGATGATGATGATGATGATGATGATGATGATGATGGTGGTGGACTGGTGATGATGATGATGATGATGATGATGATGATGATGATGATGATGATGGTGGTGGACTGGTGATGATGATGATGATGATGATGATGATGATGATGATGATGATGGTGGTGGACTGGTGATGATGATGATGATGATGATGGTGGTGGACTGGTGATGATGATGATGATGATGATGATGATGATGATGATGATGGTGGTGGACTGGTGCTGGTGCTGGTGATGATGATGATGATGATGATGATGATGATGATGATGATGATGATGATGATGATGGTGGTGGACTGGTGCTGGTGCTGGTGATGATGATGATGATGATGATGATGATGATGATGGTGATGATGATGATGGTGGTGGACTGGTGATGATGATGATGATGATGATGATGATGATGATGATGATGATGATGATGGTGGTGGACTGGTGCTGGTGCTGGTGCTGGTGCTGGTGATGGTGATGATGATGGTGGTGGACTGGTGCTGGTGCTGGTGATGATGATGGTGGTGGTGGTGTGTCCTGCAGGAGTGGGAGTGTCAGTGGGCTCACCCTGAAGCTGATGAAGACCTCCGTGATGGAGATGCTGGACACCCTGTCAGATGACGACTACGTCAACGTGGCCAGGGTGAGCATGGGGGCGGGGCGGGGCGGGGCGGGGCGGCCGTCGCTTTGGGCCACACTCACGCAATAGCGGCCATTTTGCACTTGTGTAATTAGTATGTGTGAAATCGCGTAGGAACTGTGTGATGCAAGAGAAAGTACTAGTTTTATCCTTAGAGTATATATTAATAGAGACGTCACCGGATTTCTCCTCCCTTCCACTTGCCTTAAGTTGCTCAAAAGCGCATGATGAGGCGATTTCACTCCTCCTTCCGGGTAGGAACAGAGTGCATTCTGGGATGGCATTGGTCCAAATTGTGAACACGCTGGGCCGTTCACTGTCATTGTGCCGTTTGCGCGCGTTCACGTATGAAACATAGCGTTCACATGTCATCGGCCCAATAACATGAACGTGCACAATGATAGTCAACGGCCCAGCGCTGGCTCCAGCTGCAATACCAAATTCGGCCACTATGTCCATTTCGTCTCAGGGTTTCCTCTCTGTGACCCATTATATGTATTCTCTAAAGTTTTATCCAATGAGGAAAATGACAAGCAAATAAATCACAGTCTGTGTCCAATAAAGTGTTCGGGCATTTGTTCCAGCCTCAAACGGTGGAACCAACACAGTTCTTATTCATACTGGTATCATGATGAAGACACATTGTTCAAGGTTTTACAATATTTTTTAACATGCATTTTTGTTATACGGTACTAGTCATTTCCAAACGCCATCCGAACACAGTGCTTATACTAACTAAACAAAAAAATGTGAAAATAGAGGTGAGGTCTTTTTGACGTCAGATTTCAGCACTACATTGTACGGCGTGTCAGCCTGTTTCCCATTTCTGTGTGTGTGTGTGTGTGTGTGTGTGTGTGTGTGTGTGTGTGTGTGTGTGTGTGCGTGCGTGTGCGTGTGCGTGTGCGTGTGCGTGTACGTGCGCGTGTGTACGTGTGTTCGCGTGTCGGTGCATGCGTGCTTTCTGTGCCCGCTGTTGATTACCAAGCTTTCTATTAGGAGTAATGATTAGGAGTGTATAGGATCGAGAAATATACACACACACACACACACACACACACACACACACACACACACGCACACACACACACAGACCAGAGTTGCGTGGTAACCCTGTGCGGAGTCTTCCTTCAGTAATCCTCCCATAATCCATTGCTCTTAGTCAGTGTATGCCTTTAAATCCCAGCTCTAAGAGCAAGAAATGAGCGTGCTAATCTAACGCAACTGATTTCCACCCTGCAGTATACAGACAGTCACTGAAGAAACCTTGTATCTCCCTGTTTCAACTGATTTCCACCCTGCAGTATACAGACAGTCAGTGGAGAAACCTTGTATCTCCCTGTTTCAACTGATTTCCACCCTGCAGTATACAGACAGTCAGTGGAGAAACCTTGTATCTCCCTGTTTCAAATGTGTATGTTTTCTCCTAAATGTATGCCCTGCTTCATCATTCAAGAGTGTCGCACACAATTTGTGGAACATTTTCACTAATTTAAAATGTTTAAAAAATAATAATAATAATAATAAAAAAGGAATGGTTTTGTACATACAAGGTTTCCACCCGACAGGAGTTACGGCTTACAGAGCGCGGGAAATAAGGATGTACAACATTCCTGTATGCATCAACTTACCCGAAATGTGTACTCTGTGTGAACTGCTGTACTATTGTACCGTGCGTGCGTGCGTGCGTGCGTGCGTGCGTGCGTGCGTGCGTGCGCGCGCGCGTGCATGACATTAGCCTCTTAAACCCTGTACACTTGGTTGACCAGGGTCCCCCAGGAGTCAATACCAGGCCCTCTCCTTTTAAAAGAAAAAAGAAAACATTCAATAGGATTTTGCAAAAATAAGGGAAGAATTCTTATAAGAATAAGAATTTCAGAATAAGGGCGCTAGAGTGCTCAGCAGATGAGGCAGATTTTACTCTGAAAAGCCCCGCCTTCCATTTCCCCCCAAAACCGTGAGGTATAATCTTCCATTACTACTTTGCGCACTGTCACATCTCAACTCTTTCTAGAAGCGTTTATATTCCAAACGAGATGATTGGTTAATTCAGAAATGAGGACAGAACGTTGCCGTTCTGATCAAAACCATGGAGAGCGTCGTAGATTTAGAGTAAAGAGACAGTTCAGTCGGACCGTAAACAAGGAAGCAAAAAAAAAGAAAAGAAAAGAAAAAAAGAGCACACACACACACACACACACACACACACACACACACACACACACACACACACACACAAGAGCCGGTTTTATATTGTTAAAAAAGACCTTAAAACGTCCCCAGACGTCGTATGGGCTCCCTAATGTAGGTGTAAAGTGCCCATGTGGCCTTGTAGCTTCTATTGGCCTTTGTTTGTTTTCATAGAACTGGTTTTGCGTATTTCTCCCACTGCTTATGAATATATTTGTACAGTTAGATGAACCCTGGGGATGCATTGCAGACCCCAGCCTCCCTTTTGTGTACATGACACACCTGGAGGCTGGAGTTTGACATTAGGTTATTCTGACAAACATCCACATTGATCTGACTTTGAATAGTTCAGCCCACGCCAATGTGCTCTCCAAGCAATTTGAATATGAAGCAACACAAACCATGAGAGATTTTCACACGCACGCACGCACGCACACACGCACGCACGCACCCATGCACACACACACACGTGTGTGCGCAGACAAACGTTTTACATCATTCCGTCCTGAAAATGTCAACTGGTTTTGAAGTTGACCTTCAAGAAGAAACGATGTTTGAACGCTAGGTGTTACAGACATGGTTTCTAATCATCCATTCCCAACGCCACCCTGACCGCATACACCGGAGGCAACGCACACACCTGCCTGTTCACACAAACATATATACACGCACGCACGCACGCACGCACGCACGCACGCACGCACGCACGCACGCACGCACACACACACACACTTGTAGACTAATGCTGTGTATGAGATGAGACAGATGATATTACCTTCAGGGTCTCTGTTCAATGGTTTCCATTGGCATTTTCGGCTCGCACCTGTTCTTTGTGTGGAAGGTTGTAATTAGCTGTGTTTACTGCCAGCCGCGGAGGCACGGGGCAGCCACGTCCAAGAGACCGTCCTGTTTCAATGCACCGCACATACATACATACATACATACATACATACATACATACATACATACATACATACATACATACATACATACATACATACATACATACATACATACATACATACATACATACTGCCTAGTCTAACTTGGACTCAGGGGGGTGGACGCCTCTGCCTTGCATAGTCCCCAGTGAATAGGCAGGTTGCCCTTCACTGGTAACCTTACATTGGATTTTAAATATATGAAGGTATTGTAGGCTGGGATTTTACAAAAAAGCCCCCCTTTTAAATACATACATACATATAGACATAAAGACATACATACATACATACATACATACTTATAAGGTATGCCATCTGGTGGCTAATGAACCAAACACATTCTCAGAAGTTGAAGCAGTTTTAGAGGACCCACTTTTAGGCCAGTGCAACAGAGCATGCTTTTGCCTTTTTTAAAACCTTACCCATTTTAACCACATACATACATACATACATACATACATACATACATACATACATACATACATACATACATACATACATACATACATACATACATACATACATACATACATACATACATACATACATACATACATACATACATACATACTGCAAGAGACGGAAAGGGGGAAGGAGGGTGAGTGAGGGAGGGAGGGAGAGACAGCATCTTCATTGTACTCCCACAAATTTGCCACAAACGTGGAACGCTCTACCACCAGCCTAATAAGTGTGTTTTAATTTGAATTGCCATAAATGGAAAAAGACCATTACTGCATCAAAAGTAATCAACAAGCAATGCATACTAAGAATTTGTCAAACTTGTATTCCTCCTGGTATTATTGTATGGTTTGTTATGTAGCCTACTGTATGTCCTGATTATGAATGGAATACATACAGTATAACAGGACCACAATGGAAACAATAAGCCATCAAGGCCTTTTGTGTTAACCTTTTTAGCATTGCTTGCGTAATTGTAATTGCGCAATTGCTGTACTGTTTGCAATTTGTAAAAGTATTCAATCAGATATATAGAGAGAGAGGGAGACAGATAAAGGGAGAGGAAGAGAGAGAAGGAGAAAGAGGGAGAGAGGGAGGGAGAAAGAGGGAGAGAACCTTAGAACACAGACAATCATATCTGTATCTAGAAAAAGAGGGTAGGGCGGGTGTAATCTCATAAAACTCAATAACACTAAGCCCATAATTGTGAGGCTTGTCAAACCTCAGGGCATGGTCCCCACGAGGACGTTTTCATAAAACGTCACGGGGTCGTTATCAAAACGTTCACCGTACACACGGAATCGTCTCAATCAATGATGTGTGTCCACATGAATCCACAAAAACGCCACACACCCACTGAATACGCCTGTATAGTACATTATGCCCAGCCTGTAAGTGGCACTGTGTAGCTGCCACAAAGCACCAGAAAGAGAGAAGAAGAGTCATGTTTTTTTCTATTTGCTTTTGTCTTTGTTCCCATGAACCCAGTTCAATGAGAAGGCCGACGCCGTTGTCCCCTGCTTCAAGACGTTGGTTCAGGCCAACATCCGGAACAAGAAGATCTTCAAAGAGGCTGTGTCTCACATGCAGGCCAAAGGGACCACAGACTACAAGACTGGCTTCACCTTTGCCTTTGAGCAGCTTCTCAATGTAAGAACCCGGCTCTCTCCCTTTCACCACTTTATTTAACCCATTTTGGACTGAGGTCGATTAAAAGAAAAGGCTTCTAAATCCTAACATTTTTCTGAAAAACCCATGTTTCTATGTCAGTGGTACTCAACCTTTTTCATGTCAAGGACCCCCAGAATAGGGATATTTTAGTTAAAAATGTTCGTTCTGAAATTCAAAGATTTGCGCCACATCTTCACGACTTTTCAAAAATAGTATATAGTATAACATAATGCTTGAAACACCAAAAGGGGTTCCCGCCCAAAATGGATTAAGTGACCTGATTAACATTAAGACCTGAAGTCCGAAATGTCTTCTAAATCATTTTCTGAAAAACGTTTTTTGTGTAGTAGAATTTTTAGTGCTGCTCAAACTTAATCATGTCAAGGACCCTCAACATTATAATGAATAACTTAATCATGTCAAGGACCCTCAACATTATAATGTAGCCTAGTTTTAAGGGCCTTAATCATGTCAAGGACCCTCAACATTATAATGTAGCCTAGTTTTAAGGGCCTTAATCATGTCAAGGACCCTCAACATTATAATGTAGCCTAGTTTTAAGGGCCTTAATCATGTCAAGGACCCTCAACATTATAATGTAGCCTAGTTTTAAGGAACTTAATCATGTCAAGGACCCTCAACATTATAATGTAGCCTAGTTTTAAGGGCCTTAATCATGTCAAGGACCCTCAACATTATAATGTAGCCTAGTTTTAAGGGCCTTAATCATGTCAAGGACCCTCAACATTATAATGTAGCCTAGTTTTAAGGGCCTTAATCATGTCAAGGACCCTCAACATTATAATGTATTTGACACCCATCTGAAAATAGTTTTGTTCCAGCCCAGGGACGCCCCAGAAGCAAAGCTTTGAGTTAAAACTGTTTGCTTTAAAAGAATAGATAAGATTTTAGTATTGAAATTTGGAAATATTCCAAAAAAAATACCTTGAATGTGTACAGTACTTGAGTACATGTACTTGGTTACTTTTCCCCACTGACTGTCGCACCACAAGACTATGCCACAACGTAGCCTGACATTTTGGGTTCGAGTGCGGATCCTGACGGCCTTTGCTGCATGTCATTCCCCATCTCTCTCTGCATTTCCTGTGAGCCAGTATAGGCTCACAGGAGCCTATCCATAATGAAGGCATAAAAGCCACAAGGTCCCAACATTTTGCTGTTTCAAGAGAATGGTAAAGAATGAAGAAAGCAAACAAACATACACAATTATATGTGAAATAGTGGTGCTATCACATGAGCAATGGTTCTCAAAGTGGTGGTCCTGGGACCCGCAGGGGTCCTTGAGGATGGGGTTCCAGGGGTCCTTGAGGAGGGGGTTCCAGGGGTCCTTGAGGAGGGGGTTCCAGGGGGTCCCCTAACTAAATTAGTTTAGCAAAGGATCGACAAGCTAATGTAGCAGCGCTTGTAAATCTGCTACTTTTGATAAGTAATTGTGAACCATGTTGAATAATTTCGAGCATTTTAACACAAATCTTCTCTTATGGGGGTCCCTGACACAGAACCTTTTTAAATGTCTGTGCGGCCAAATACAGTGGTCAAACGCAATTAACCTACTCTGGGCGGGAACCCCCTTTGGTGTTTTAAACATTATGTTGTAATTTAGCTATTGAAAAACAGCAGATCTACAAGCTCATAGCGCGCCACCGAGTGGCGCGCTATGAGCTTGTAGGTCTGCTATTTTTGAAAATCGTGAAAATATTTATTTCAGAAAACTGGAGGATTTAGAAGAATTGTTTTAAATTTCGACGTCAGGCCTAAATGGTTTTTAAAATAGCAACAAAAGGAGGCAGAAATGCATGTGAATCGCTGCTGGTATAGTAAGAAAAGTTTCTAATGTGAAATGCAAAACTCCGTGCCTCTGCATTCTTCATAAACAACATTGGGCTTCAGTGCAGGTATACATGGCACAACGCTATGCTAATTTGCAGGGGGGGGGGGGGTATTATGAAACAGAGCTGGCACACTATCAGCAGAAAAAAATAAGTATTCACAGGAAAATGCAGGGAATTAACAAATCTGTCAATGATACAATCATGCCTAATTACTTTGCAGCAGCGGAAATCCAGTGCATTTTTGCACACGTTTTCGGAGTGTGCGGGTGTGTAGGTTGAATTAACAATGATGAAGTGGTGCTGACATGGAATGAACCGGCTTCACTTTAGAGGCTTCCAGAATGGCGGAGGCGTTGGCTCCATGCCTGTTTAGAAGTGATGTTTGCCATGTACTGTACACCAAAGTGTGGTGGAAGTACTTTAATGTACTCAACCCATTTTGACCTGAGATCAGATTCTAAAAATGTCTTCTACATCCTGACAGTTTTCTGAAAAAGCTATGTTTCTATGTCAGTCGTTCTTCGATTTTTCAAAAATAGCAGACCTACAAGCTCGTAGCGCGCCACTCGGTGGCGCGCTATGAGCTTGTAGATCTGCTATTTTTCAATAGCTAAAGCATAACATGATGCTAACACCAAAAGGGGTTCCCGCCCAAAATGGGTTAAATACCAATACCACCGTACCACAGTGTAGAAAAAGTCTGTTACAAGAAAAAGGCCTGTATTGAAAATTATACTTGAGTAATTGCACAACATCGAGATAGACTTTTGGAAACCAAAGTAAAAGAAATCAAAATCTAATTTTCAATCAAAATAAAAATATTTGCCTCTGAGATGTAGTGTAGTAGAAGTACTGTATAAACGTATACATTTAGCATTTAACCCCAGCGAATTACAATAAGCAAGGAAAACATTACTGAGAGTGTGTAGGCCTAGTGCCTCAGTAAACTAGCATTACAGGTGAAGTATCTGAACTAAACAGAGAGACTGCGTTTCCTCTCTATAAAGCTCATAAACAAACTTGACTTAAATACTTAGGCAAAAGTACTCAGAATAAAGTCGGAGGCAGACAGGCAAATTAAGAGGGTTTCCGAGTCCAGTTTTATTGCAAAGACAAAGTACAGCTCAGCTCTCCTGCATGGAGCTCTCCCCACCCCACCAGCCTGACGGCTTGTGTGGGGCCACTGACCCCCAGACAGATATTTCAGTAGATTTTATACAAGCCCAATACACATTTGAATAGCTCAAGCAGACAGTTGTTTGACACTCGAACCTTAATGGTCCAAGTCACTAGGTGTGGTCACAGGAAGCACAGCAAAAGACCTCTCTCTAGAATAGATGCTGCTAAAGCTAGATCAACGTAGGCCTATTTACCATAGAGTGCCAGCTGTGATCATGGTGCCTAAGCGTCTGCCCTGTTGGTCAGTTCTATAGCTAGTATTATTCAGGCCTACAAATTTAGATGTGAAACAATTTAGTCTATGTCTAGTTTAACATTATTAAGCTATATTAATGAAATGTGGTTCTACCAGATACCACACAGGTAAACCAAGGAGAGCCTATAGCATCGTCTAAAACAGTACACTGTCAAAAAAATAATACTCATTGAAACTATTTAGGATACCAGGAAAACGATGAACCAAGCATCTGTCTGAATGACACGCCATCTAAAGCAGTGGCTCCCGAAACGTTGTAGCTTGTGAGCTTGTAGATCTGCTGTTTTCACTACCTTTTTTTAATTTAAAATTTCATTTTATGAATTAAATACTTTTGGTAAAAATAGTTTTGTTTTAGAATGGAAAGTTAAAGTAAAAAATCTTTTGAAATATATATGTATATATATTTTCCTTGAAGGAAACGGGAAAAGGGAGATTATCTCCATTTTTTATAGAGACCCATAAGAACTGGTCCACGACCCAATACGATGGGTCCCTACCCACCGTTTTAATTTGGGGAGCAGCGATCTAACCCATTCTGGGCGGGAACCCCTTTTGGTGTTTTAAACATTATGTTATAATTTAGCTATTGAAAAATAGCAGATCTACAAGCTCATAGCGCGCCACCGAGTGGCGCGCTACGAGCTTGTAGGTCTGCTATTTTTGAAA
This sequence comes from Electrona antarctica, assembly GCF_951216825.1. Taxonomy (NCBI): domain Eukaryota; kingdom Metazoa; phylum Chordata; class Actinopteri; order Myctophiformes; family Myctophidae; genus Electrona; species Electrona antarctica. Next base: position 14,569,501 of record NC_136790.1, read on the forward strand.
AATCGTGAAAATATTTAAAAACTGGAGGATTTAGAAGATTTCTTTTTAATTTTGAGGTCAGGCCTAAATAGGCTAAAAGTACCTGAGTAAATGTACCTATAGCAGCTTCCCACCACCAGCGGCGGCGGCGGTTCCCATGTGGCCGCCGACACAGGTGCCTCGCCTCGCCTCGCCTCGGCGCCACCCGTCTGCTGCAACGCTGTGTATTTTAGCAGGCTGCCACCCTAATGGGCGCTGATGGGATGATGGATGAGCTGCGCCGCGCGCAGCCCAGGGGAGAGGCGTGGGGGGGCAACACGCACACACTTTGTATTCCTCTGGTGGGCTCCCAGAGGCATGGAGCCAGGAGCCTGCAGCCCCCCCACCCTGCCCCACCACATGTACCCCCACCCTGCCCCACCACATGTACCCCCACCCTGCACCACCACATGTACCCCCACCCACCCACCACCACATGTACCCCCACCCACCCATCACCACATATACCCCCACCCACCCATCACCACATATACCCCCACCCATCACCACATACCCCCACCCACCCACCCACCACCACATACCCCCACCCACCCATCACCACATACCCCCACCCACCACCACATTAGGCCAGTTTTAACCATCAAATGTATATGTTTGTTTGGCCGCGGACCACCCCCGCCCACACTCCCCATCTGAAATTGTTTTTTCAGGGACCTCCAGTAGAGATTTGTGTAAAAGAAAACTCACAATTATCCAAAAAATTTTAAACACTTCTTAAGACAAGATCTTTCAAAATGAATGTCCAAACAGCACAACAAGCTCACGGCGTGCCACGTGGTGCCGTGCTGCCAGCTTGAACATCTGCTGTGTCTTCACGGCCAATGTATAAAATATGGATAAAGGACTTCAAATTGTTGTGATGCTGTATTGACCCGCTGGAACCCCCTCAAGGACCCACCGCTGAATTAAAGGATCATTATAATCGACTGTGTCTGCACGCGGCAAGCTCGCTGCCACAATCGGGAGACAGCAGCACAATGAAAATGTGTAATTGTAGCGTTATTATTTATCTCTATTAGAATCTTGTCAGAGTGACATGACGCTGGCATGCATAATCAATGGCACCTGTGATGCGGGGGGGGGGGGGGGGGGGGGGGCGGGGGGGGGGGGGGGGTGAGGGCCAGCCAGCCAAATGTGAATCAAACCTGAAACGTTAAAATATCCAGCGCCTGGTTATAAACATGCATTTTGACACCACTTTTTGACTAAAACACTTTTTTTTTAAGGCTGGAGTATTGTTACAGTATGTACTGCACTCTAAATGGGGTGTGTACATGATAGGAAAAGGGTATAGGAAATATATGTTTTTTTTTTTTTTTTTTAAATGCATGTATGTTGATTTACAACATACATGCAGTATACAAACTGCACTGTGGCAATTTCAAAAATAGATCAATATCCTTACGTGGGAAGCTTGGTG
>NC_136790.1:14571159-14586159 GCF_951216825.1 Electrona antarctica
GTGTAATTGATTTTCCTTCCACTTAAAATAGAAAGTAAAAAAAATAGCAAAAATAGTAGGTCTACAAGCTCACAACTTTATTTTACAAGGTTTCTCCACGCACGAACATAGACCCCCCCCCCCCCCCTCTCTCTCTCTCTCTCTCGTCCCAGGCCAGGAAACTGGCTGTTGTCTCACTTGGTTTGAGTTGCAATCCCTTCTTAAGGAGAACCAAGGCTCTTTCTTGGCTCCGGCATTACTCTCTGTGTGGCTGAACAAGGACACAGACACCCACTTGTGACCCACTTGTGGGGGAATAACGCAAGACAAATTAGTAGGCATGAGTATTGTGGGAAAATGTGGGAAATTGTGACATTGGAGATTCATATGCGTGAGGATATTATTGCAAGTGGGCCATTTTTGTTGTTATCCCAATTGATTCCCCCCCAGGCCTCCACACACATTTGTATTTGTTGTCGCTGCTGCTGTATCGCTATACTGACTCACCTGTGAGGAGCCCCCACCGGAAGGAGTGGGGGCTCGTCCTATTCCTCCCGCCCATCACCCCAGCCATAGGATTACATGCAGTGACAATTATCACCCTACTTTAATAAGTAATTTTATTAAACAAAATGTATGTTAAAAGTATATATATTTTCTTTTAAAACCTTGAATAATCAATGAATTGTAATTGTGAAACCAATAAATAGGTACTTGCAGTAATGTAATATACTATGTTAGTAATAGTATAGTCTCGCGGTGCCAGACTGTTGCCTCTCACAATTTCCAAATGCTTCCGTCATACAGTCTGGACCAATGTAAGCTCTATCATGAGTAAAATATAAAGAGGAAGTTTGGAGCCTCCTCCCCACTTTTTGATTGATTGTAGTTTGTAGAATTACAGTACATTTCAAGCACAACTCAGTACTTCCGTTTCGTCTTTACAGTCGCTCGAATTTATCCCAATATAAATTGAAATCACCTGAGAATATGTAGCTAGCTGCTTAGCAGAAAAGGAAATTGACAACATAAAATGTAAAGATATTTTCAATTAATATTATATTCCCGTGAACGGAAATAGCAGCTTCCTTACTCGGATTTCAGGAGTTGCATGTGGTTCCAGATTGTGGAATATAGTTGTCTGGCTATGCGAGACTAGTAATAGTACCATTGATCCGAGCTGAAACACAATAGATCTATTGATCATTAAGATAGAAAAGATCCTGCCCACCACCATTGTATACTCACAGAGTTCAGTTAACACTGAGGAATTTACAACACAGATTGTGGTTCCAGTAATAGTTTAGTTCAGTGATTCTCTATACCTTTCATTCAAGGACCCCCAGTTTGACGAGCATTAGGCCCCAGACTCCCATTTTGACGCGATGGATCCTCAGAGTTATACAGACCTGTAAAGGGTCCCTCTGGAGGACCCCAGGATGGTGGTTGAGAAACGGAGGTCTACGATCAGTCGTTTCCCAACCTTTTCTGGATCGAAGTGCTTTCGAAAAAACCCAGGAGCTCTAACGACAAACTCAATAAGCTGCGTCTTTGAGTCATGCTGCCCCCCCCAACCCCCCCCCCCCACACACACACACACACAGCTCACACAGAGGTCCACAGACGGCAGAACCCTCCAGAACATTAACCCATTTTGACCTGAGATCAGATTCTAAAAATGTCAGACCTACAAGATTTTTCAAAAATAGCAGACCTACAAGCTCGTAGCGCGCCACTATGAGCTTGTAGATCTGCTATTTTTCAATAGCTAAAGCATAACATAATGCTAACACCAAAAGGGGTTCCCGCCCAAAATGGGTTAAACATTATGAGTGAAAACTTAAAACCAATTCTAAAGCCGGCAAATAAAGAAGGCGACTCCTCATTTTTTACGGCGACGGTGGTTGTAGTTCAACGTAAGCTGTCGTAAACATGCCCAAATAGAGCCATGAAGTTGGGAGAGACAAACGGGTGGCTGTTGATGGTTTTCATTAGGCACAGTAAATCACTGAATTCCACATTTCCTGCTGACAAGTAGTGCTGTGCTGTTTTAGCTCAGGCAGCAGAACATTACAATAGCTTCTACAGTCCCCAACGCTGATTCTCTCTCTCTGCCCTTTTTGTTACCAATTGACCCACAACTATAGATGTCACCTTCTCTGACAGACAACCAAAAGCAATAGAACAAACAGAGTTCTCGGAATAAGACTATAGTGTGTGTGTGCGTGCGTGCGTGCGTGCGTGCGTGCGTGCGTGCGTGCGTGCGTGCGTGCGTGCGTTCGTGCGTGCGTGCGTGTAGAATAGAATAGAATAGACTTTATTTGCCATTTGCACAAGTGCATAGGAGATCTTGGAGCGCAGCTCCCAGGGTCAGCATTAAAAAGGGAAGGACAGGTGAGAAAAGAAACAGAACATACAATCCTAGAATAAATAAGTGCTTCATAGTCTACCTAAAAACAGTGCATAATTCAATTCATCTTTCTCGACTGTGTGGACTTTACTGTACTTGTGAGGGCCAAATGTTCCCACAAGTACAGTACAGTATCATTTGAGGAATAGACATTGTGGGGACAGTTTTTCCTGGTCCTCACAAGGGGTTTGTATGGTTAAAAAAAGACTTGAGGAGTTCGGCATACAATCTGGGAAAAATTCATACCAATGAAGCAATGAGAATGCGGTATCTGTGCAAGAAAGCCACAGTAGCAAAGAGTGCATAATATAATGTCTCTAAATATAACGACAAAGACTCCTTCCCTCTTAACATTCTGGGCATGTATCTCCATTTCGCGCCTCTTTGTATAAACACTCGTGGCTTTAATAACTTGGTGGGAGCGGGTGGTTATTGACCCAGTCGGCCCGCTCTCCTCTCCCGTCCCTAATCAGCGCTCGCCGCCTGGGGGCTCAGCAGCATTCCCAATGAGCATTTACACCCAGCAGAACAATGATGAGATGCTGGGGGTCAGCAGGGCCGACTCCCTGCTCGCCTACAGCATATAGCCTCCTGCATGATCAGCTCGCGCTTCGATTTCCATTTCACGAAACGGACAGTGGTGCATGGTACAAACAGTACCACAGATCTTTTTACTTTGTAATACAAAAGTATTGGCATCAAAATATACTTTGAATGCCAAAATTAGAAGTACTCATTATTTTCAAGAAGCAAGCTCACAACACTTTGCATAAAGTATAAAATAGGGTTTAAGTGGTTAATGTATAAAAAACTAACCATAGTAACTAAAGCTGCCAAATCATTGTCGTGGAGTAACCAGTGTACAATATTTGCCTCTCAGATGTATAGAACTATAAAGTGTTCTTTTTTTAAATGGAAACGCTGAAATAAAGTACAGCTTTTGAGTAAATAAATATACTTTGTTACGTTCAACCTCTGCTCCTCGCCCGTCTGGTGCTGATGGTGTTGCATGTAATAGCCTGGAATGATTCGATTTTCACTCCACAGATGGAACCGTTTTTTTGTTGTATTGTCTTCTGTGAGTGACATGCTGTGTGCATTCATGACCATTAGGCGCATTAGGGAACATGGAAAATGCAAGTGTACATCAATGGACAACTATATAAGCATGAATCACGCTTGACTGTCATGATTGTGCAGCGTATTGACCGACTGCTCTCTCCTTCATTATCAGGTTACTACTTTGAGATTCCATCGATCGGCGCCATAAGAATCAACACCCAGGTGAGATGTGCTATTATGCGTTGTAACTGTACTGTATGCTTTATTCTGTCGTGGTGGTGACCGTGTACTGTATGTCTAAAAGCATTCTTGTTTTATTTGTTTATTATTAATTTACGGAGAAAAAAATACATAAAATAACTGAAATATTTGAGATACAAGATTTCTGCCCGGCAGCAACGCTATACTGTTGTAACCCCTGTGATTAGAGCCGTATTGAACTGTTGCTTCTGAGCTCAGGAATTTTCGATTCAGTTCACTCAGTTCACTCAAAAAAGAAAGTCACATTATTACCCAAGATGTGAATGCAAAACAATCTATCTATAAGTGCACCATGTCTCTGTACAGTATATGTACGTGTGTACGTCTGTAATGCACATAACTCGAGAACCGTTCGCCCCACCGACTTAAATTTGACACACGTGTTCCAAACCCCACGGGGTGTCTGTGTAGCTGCATGAGGAGTGTGAGTCATTGAGTGTGAGTGGAGATTGATTCCAATCAAGATACATGTTTGGAGGATTTAGCAGGTGTTGGGAATTTACCTAATCAGGCCTAGGCTGGGGTTGCTATGGTGATCAATTGGCTCAACACTGGTCCAGGGACCACCAGTGGTCCTCATTTAAAAGATGGAGTTAGTAACCAAATGGACCCTTATTAACTCTCAAGAGTTAGAATTATTGTTAAGCATCTACATCAGGTGTTCCCAAACTTTTTTGACTTAGGTACCCCTTGGGGGGAAGAATCTTTTTATTTTTGGTATTTGGTCCTTGTGAGGGTTCCAGGTGGTCCCCAGCTAAATGATTCAACCAGTGGTCCTTGGGAGGGTTCCAGGTAGTCCCCAGCTACCAGTGGTCCTTGGGAGGGTTCCAGGTGGTCCTTGTGAGGGTTCCAGGTGGTCCCCAGCTTAATGATTCAAACAGTGGTCCTTGGGAGGGTTCCAGGTGGTCCCCAGCTTAATGATTCAACCAGTGGTCCTTGGGAGGGTTCCAGGTGGTCCCCAGCTAAATGATTCAACCAGTGGTCCTTGGGAGGGTTCCAGGTGGTCCCCAGCTAAATGATTCAACCAGTGGTCCTTGGGAGGGTTCCAGGTGGTCCCCAGCTACCAGTGGTCCTTGGGAGGGTTCCAGGTGGTCCCCAGCTAAATTATTCAACCAGTGGTCCTTGGGAGGGTTCCAGGTGGTCCCCAGCTACCAGTGGTCCTTGGGAGGGTTCCAGGTGGTCCCCAGCTAAATTATTCAACCAGTGGTCCTTGGGAGGGTTCCAGGTGGTCCCCAGCTACCAGTGGTCCTTGGGAGGGTTCCAGGTGGTCCCCAGCTAAATGAGGGAGTTAGTAACATCAGGTGTTCCCAAACTTTTTTGACTTAGGTACCCCTTGGGGGGAAGAATCTTTTTATTTTTGGTATTTGGTCCTTGTGAGGGTTCCAGGTGGTCCCCAGCTTAATGATTCAACCAGTGGTCCTTGGGAGGGTTCCAGGTGGTCCCCAGCTAAATGATTCAACCAGTGGTCATTGGGAGGGTTCCAGGTGGTCCCCAGCTACCAGTGGTCCTTGGGAGGGTTCCAGGTGGTCCCCAGCTAAATTATTCAACCAGTGGTCCTTGGGAGGGTTCCAGGTGGTCCCCAGCTACCAGTGGTCCTTGGGAGGGTTCCAGGTGGTCCCCAGCTAAATTATTCAACCAGTGGTCCTTGGGAGGGTTCCAGGTGGTCCCCAGCTACCAGTGGTCCTTGGGAGGGTTCCAGGTGGTCCCCAGCTAAATGAGGGAGTTAGTAACCAAATAGACCCTTATACTGTAGATATTTAACTCCAAACTCCAAATGGACCCGTAAGAGTCCATTTGGTTTCATTTTACACTCTCAAGAGTTCAATTATTGTTAATCATCTGCATTACTTAATTTACAAGAAATCTACACAATTGTGTAGAATGTAGAATAATTGATATTTTGATCATTTGCCTGTTGCTTCTCCTATGGTACCAACATCAATACTGCAATACAGGAATTGTGGACAAAATGTTATCCAATGATAAAGAAATATTCTTTAGTTTTGGGTCTAAGAGGCAAAGGGCTCCATTTTCGTGACCGCTAAACCCCTTATCCCTAAACTTCTTTGCCTTTTTTTTTTTTACTATTTTGCAAAACATTTTTGAATAGTTAAAATAGCCAGTCTACAAGCTCACAACGTGTCAATGTAGATTGGCTAATTGAACTATTCAAAAATGTTTTTCAAAATAGTAAAAAAGGCAAAGAAGTTTAGGGATAAGGCGTTTAGCGGTCACGAAAATGGAGCCCTAAATGTCATCAAATGGTGGTCCGTGGCTAAAATGTGTTGGGGTCCCTAGCTGGCACATAACATCTTCAGAAGGGGGTCCACGGCCAAATAAATTCACAGATCCAATTGGCAAAAATCGTGAAAATATTTATTTCAGAAAACTGGAGGATTTAGAAGATTTTTTTTTTTAATTTCGAGGTCAGGCCTAACCACTGATCTCGACTCTGAAATTAGTGTTTGCTGGGAAGGATATCCATGTTGATGCAGCCATCGGTGACCTTGGCCGTTGCTGCAATGACGCCCCTGGTATTAACACAATAAACGATATCACACCCAGCTATAACTGTGTAAACACAAAGTTCTACCAAAGTTCAAACATCAAAGGCGTTCTTTGATGATAATGATAAAGTTGCGGTATGCAGATTTGCAGATATGTGGTGTAAATATACCCCCATAACGAACAAACGTATGGGAGCACAGCAGGACGGCGGTGGCGTATACGAGGATGGATCGTATGGAATGTTGGTGGAGATGGAGAGATAAAGAAGGCCCCGGCCTGTCTCCTAGAATCTGTGGAGAAGCTCGCTGAGCTGCTTAATTCATCTAGGCATGACGTCAAAAAAAAAAGAAAAAGTCTTCTGAAAGAATATATATTCAAAGATTTGTGCCATATTTTCACGATTTTCAAAAATAGCAGACCTACAAGCTCGTAGCGCGCCACTCGGTGGCACGCTATGAGCTTGTAGATCTGCTATTTTTCAATAGCTCAATAATGCTTAGTTAAAACACCAGAATGGGTTAATTCATATTCCCCTTAGTCCCCGTGTTTCTCACATATGCATACGCATTACACACAAACACGCGTGCACACACACACGCACATGCACACGCACACACGCACACGCACACGCACACACACACACAACACACACACACACGGTATACTCGGTGTGGGAGCCAAGTTTGAATAATATGATTATTTCAATATTTACTGCTTTATTTTTGTGATTTGTATTTTGGTTCATGTATATTGCATTATACAATTGTTAAATTAGCTATGTTAAAAAGCTTAAATAAGTTAATTTGTTTAATTCATGGTGATGTGCTTTAGGTTAAAAGCAATGATGTTACTGTAGCTTTAAGAAGAGAGCTCTGGTTGTCTAACTGAGATCTTAATTGCAATTGCTAACACCTGAGTGTGTGCGTGTCCGGGCAGATTCAGCTAATTATGACTTGAGTGTGTGCAGGGCAGTAGAGAGGCAGAGTGTGTGCAGAGCAAGGGGCCAGTGAGGCTATTCAACGTTGAAGCTCTGGGTCCTAGTGGTAGGAGGAGGGACTACAGGCGGACCCGTGGATTCATGACCGGGAAACCCCGTGCAGCTGGGCTTTAACGTTGAGCGCTCGGTTGCCCTACGTCACCCAGGACCTCAAAGTTGAGGTCCGGAGGAGGGACTTCCAGCAGTCTTCCGGGTGCTTCAAAACGCCACTGAGCAACTTCCACTGACATGAATAGCGGAGGGGGCGGAGCTTCGTGCCAGATCAGTCTCTATCCTTTTATATACTCTATGGTGCAGAGCAGTACAACGTCAGAGCGACACGGTTTTTTGACCGTAGTATATTTTTGAGTTTGAGAACTTGTTTTGATTACTTCTGTATAAGGAACTTATTTTTTGGAATAAATCTTTTTGTGATATTTCTTTTTGATATTTTTTTGTGATATCGGAGTCCTGTGAAGTCTTTCTACTCAAGGGAATATACACGAGTATGGAAAAGGTGTCGCGGAGCATCTAACACTCACACTCGGTATACTCACATACTTGTGAGGACAACAGCATTTTAGGAGCGGCGATTTTATGAATGCTATTTTCAAAATATTCAACTGTAACCCTGAAGCCCAAAGACTAGCCGATCTACAAGCTCATAACAGGTTGCGTTGTGAGCTTGTATAGGTGCTATTTTCCATGCACGGCCCTGGCAGTTACTATACTATGTATAAATGAGACCCTGGCAGTTACTATACTATGTATAAATGAGCCTGGCAGTTACTATACTATGTATAAATGACCCTGGCAGTTACTATACTGTGTATAAATGAGCCTGGCAGTTACTATACTATGTATAAATGACCCTGGCAGTTACTATACTGTGTATAAATGAGCCTGGCAGTTACTATACTATGTATAAATGACCCTGGCAGTTACTATACTATGTATAAATGAGACCCTGGCAGTTACTATACTATGTATAAATGAGCCTGGCAGTTACTATACTATGTATAAATGACCCTGGCAGTTACTATACTATGTATAAATGAGACCCTGGCAGTTACTATACTATGTATAAATGAGCCTGGCAGTTACTATACTGTGTATAAATGAGCCTGGCAGTTACTATACTATGTATAAATGACCCTGGCAGTTACTATACTGTGTATAAATGACCCTGGCAGTTACTATACTGTGTATAAATGACCCTGGCAGTTACTATACTGTGTATAAATGACCCTGGCAGTTACTATACTGTGTATAAATGAGCCTGGCAGTTACTATACTATGTATAAATGAGCCTGGCAGTTACTATACTATGTATAAATGAGCCACGGTTCTAACCCCAACCCTGGCAGTTACTATACTATGTATAAATGACCCTGGCAGTTACTATACTATGTATAAATGACCCTGGCAGTTACTATACTGTGTATAAATGACCCTGGCAGTTACTATACTATGTATAAATGACCCTGGCAGTTACTATACTATGTATAAATGACCCTGGCAGTTACTATACTGTGTATAAATGACCCTGGCAGTTACTATACTATGTATAAATGACCCTGGCAGTTACTATACTATGTATAAATGACCCTGGCAGTTACTATACTGTGTATAAATGACCCTGGCAGTTACTATACTATGTATAAATGACCCTGGCAGTTACTATACTATGTATAAATGACCCTGGCAGTTACTATACTATGTATAAATGAGCCACGGTTCTAACCCTAACCCTGGCAGTTACTATACTATGTATAAATGAGCCTGGCAGTTACTATACTATGTATAAATGAGCCATAGTTCTAACCCTAACCCTGGCAGTTACTATACTATGTATAAATGAGCCTGGCAGTTACTATACTATGTATAAATGACCCTGGCAGTTACTATACTATGTATAAATGAGCCACGGTTCTAACCCCAACCAGTAAACCTGACATCTAAATGTCTAATTCTAACCCCAACTCGAATCTGTTCCTAAGACTAAAGACAGGCCCTCATTTATCAATTGAGTGTAAATTCTGCCCCAAATTCGAGTGTAGATTTCGTAGTACACCCACGTCGCGTCAGCATTTACAAAGTGATCACAAATAGCTGATCCTTCCTTAATTTCGTTCTGACGTTAATAAATGTGATGGCTGAAATCTATCTGGCACGCCCTGTGAAATCAAGCCTCGCCCTCGTTTTTGCGACATGAACAACTGCAATACGACCTGGAAACCATGGATACAGGAAAAACTTGCTGCCCGCCTCATACACACACACAGACGTGCACACGCAACTTGCAAGCCCAACTAACTGGTGTGTTGTATCTTAAATAAATAAAGAACGAACACCTGCATGAATTAAATAAAGCTGTAGGCCTCCTATACCTGTCTGTTTCCCTCTCACCTCGCTTGCCTTTCTGTCATGTCCACGCACGCACGCACGCACCTCAAGGCTACATGACACATCGCATCGCCATGAATGGAATACGTTTGTAGGCCTATAATAATTTTACCCATTCGTGCGCAGTGCACGGCGAAGGCGATCAGTGAGACTGCGCACTGCTGTGATAAGTCCTGTGGGTGAGTGATGCCTGCATGAGAGATAGGCTACCATGTCGTCAAGGCAGTCATAATCAACGTTTATGGAGTGATTTGATCATTGATGAACGAATCATAAACATATGGATGAAGGTTTGCATGTGTGCTGGTATGTGCTGGGCTGGCGACGCACGCCGCAGCCCCGTCCTCCCGACCCCCGAAAATGATCTCGCTTTTATCTGAACTGTCAAAGCGCTTATTTAAATGGTGAATGATTAAGCCCCTTACACCTATAGCCTGCTACAATTGCAAATAGGCAAGCTGTATGATTGTCATTGTCACTTGGAAATAAAGGCGTGCAGTCCATGTGCCTTCTTTTATAATATCACAGTGATTCTATAGGCATCTGATGTCACGCTCATGCCGCATGCGATGCGCTCACAAATCTTCTCACAAGTGCGCTCGCATAACAAGGCCAGTAAAGCACTGTTTGATTAAGCACAAACTAATACATTGTAAACATGTTATATTGTTTTTAATTGCGCGATTTTAATTACTTGTAAAGTTGGAAATCTCTCTTTTTCTTTTTCTTTTTATATACATACAGTTTCATATTAACATTTTAGGAGTGAAAACATATGTTTAGATGCCTGTGACAGCGTGTCAGCAGTTCAGACAATGCTGCTCCGCTGTTCTACGACAGAAAAACAGGTGAGGACAAAGCGTACGACAGCTCCCGACCAGACGTGATTTTTGTCCTGGCTCAAGTTCAAATTCATGCTTTGGCGCAAATCGTAAATGCCGAAAATTGCGGTAATTTCGGCGTACACCCATATTTTGGCGTACGCACGGTTGATAAATGAGGGCCTATAAGACTAAAAATCATTTCTCCAATTCGACCGTACTCGTGGGGACATGTGGGCTCTCACAAGTATAGTAATATACACACACACACACGCACACACACACACACGCACACACACACACACACACACACGCACACACGCACGCACATGACGCACACACACACACACACGTGCACACACGCACCCACACACACACACACACACACACGCACGCACATGACGCACACACACACACACACACACACACACGCACATGACGCACACACATACACCTCAGGCATCTCACACAAGCAGGGTGTGTAGAGAGAGACCCCCCTGGGATTACCTTCATTCCAGATGTAGAAATTGACTCAGTTTGCTGCAAGGAGCGAGGGGAGGGAGAAGGATGGGGGGGTGGGGGGTGCAACACCCCCCCAAACCCCCCACCACGCCCCCACCCTGCCGAGCGATCAGGCCCCCCAGAATAGACTGTCAGCTGTTCCATTAACTCGGGCCGTATATATTTATATTCTGAGAACTGCCACTTAATCTAATAGGTTTTCCCTTGCAGCAGGTGTGTGTGCGTGCGTGTGTGCGTGTGTGTGTGTGTGTGCGTGTGCGCGTGTGCGTGTGTGTGCGTGTGCGTGTGCGCGTGTGCGTGTGTGTGTAGCGTCCATACATAGGGGGCCAGCAGACGCATGCAGGGTTGTTCTATTATTTAACCATACTGCTGTCCTTCTGTCCGTCGCTATCCAGTGGAAACCTCCTATGTGCAAAATGGTCGTAAATACCTTCCAGGGAATGGGAACAAACGAACCTACTGTATGTGTTCCAGTTGTTATGATTTTGTCACAAGCTTTTTGTTAATTACTTTTCATTGGTTTGATATTTATAAAACCCACAGACACACTTAAAAGGAATATTTCAACCAAAGTTATTTTTGTCAACATTCTTGAGACAATAATCCAATATTTGACTGAATTAAATTAATATAGGATACCAATCTTAACAAGAGCAATACTGTATTTACAACATTCTCTGGGTCATCAGTAGGCCTCTCGGTGACTACACTGAGAGTGGTTTTGGAGTTTATAGTATTTCTTTATGTAGTTTTGCATTGTTCAGCAGCGTCCGCAAATATTATATTAATACAATTCAATTTTGTCCAATCTACACTGCTACAGTATGTTAATACAATATACCTAATGCAATTGCGGTGGTTGTATATGGTCTCCCTGCTATTCTATTGAGACATTCAGCTCCCACGTCGAGGTTGGACACAACCTTTGACACAACCCCTGTTTCTGTGTTGACACACATTTTGACCCGAGAGGTAAAAAACAAAATGCAATTTCTCCCCCATGGGCAAGCGGGGCCGGCAGTGGTGCAAATTTCAGCACTGCCGCAGGAGACCCACCCGCGCGTCTCAATAACAGCAGATCTACAAGCGTCGTGAGCTTGTAGATCGGGTATTTTTGCTATACCGTTGCTCAGTGTAGTGTAGACGAAGTATAGCATTAACCCATTTTGGACTGATGGCGATAAAAAAAGGCTTCTAAATCCTAATAGTTTTCTGAAAAACCCATGTTTCTATGTCAGCGGTGCTCAACCTTTTTCATGTCAAGGACCCCCAGAATTATCTCTATTGGGCCACGGACCCCCATCTCAAAATATGTAGTTCCAGGGACCCCCCAGAAGCCAATATTTTAGTTAAAAATGTTCGCTCTGAAAGATTTGCGCCACATTTTCACGATTTAAAAAAAATAGCAGACCTACAAACTCATAGCGCGCCACTCGGTGGCGCGCTACGAGCTTGTAGATCTGCTATTTTTCAATAGCTAAATTATAACATAATTAGTATATCATTGAAATATGGAGATACGAGGTTACTTGCCCGACGGTGAGGACACGACGGTGCCAGTGGACACATCTGGGCTTATTAATATTATTTAACCATACTCTGTCCTTCAGCGGCGCCGTGCCCTCATCGCGCCTGACAGGGATCGCGACATCTCGTCAGCATCAAAGAACAGATGGCGGTCCCCGAATAATTATTCATACGCACTTGCACGTGCGCGCGTCTCACATGCGCGACAGTTGTTCTTGGCGTGTGTCGGGGGTTATTCGCTGGCTAAGATATACGGCATCAATATTTCATCCGCGCCGAGTCGTGACCCCTCTTTGCGAGTGCCATGTCCCTCCTCTGACCTTAACCCATTCTGGGCGGGAACCCCTTTTGGTGTTTTAAAGCATTATGTTATACTTTAGCTATTGAAAAATGGCAGATCTACAAGCTCATAGCACAGCACCGAGTGCCACGCTACAAACTTGCAGGTCTGCTATTTTTGAAAAATCGTTAAAATGTGGCCCAAATGTTTGAATATATTCTTTCAGAGCGAACGTTTTTAGCTCAAATCTTTGCTTCTGGGGGGGTGTCCCTGGAATGACATATTTCCAGATGGGGGTCGGCGGCCAATTACACATAATTGTTGGGGTTCTTGACATGAAATATTGAGAACCACTGATATAGAAACATGAGGTTTTTTAGAAAAAAATACATTTTAAAAAAGGTTTTTTTTTAAATTTCGACGTCAGGCCTGAATGGGTTAAGTGTGTAGGACGGCGGTTGCCCAAACTGTGGGCCGGGGCCCCACTGGTGGGCCATGAAGATGTTGTGTGATATTTGCACGCCCCAAAATAATTGGTATTATATTGTAATATTAAAAGATTCATGTGGGGGGCCCCAGTGGTTAGGGCGTGTATCGCATAGAGGGGCCCTATCTTGCCTTACCCTTTATCCCTAAATGTATTTCACTGTTTTGAAAATCTGCTCTACATTGACATGTTGTGAGCTTGAGACTGGCTATTTGAACTATAGGCTATTTTAAAATGTTTTTTTAATGGTAAAAAGGGTTAACCCATTTTGGGCGGGAACCCCTTTTGGTGTTTTAAACATTGTTATAATTTAGCTATTGAAAAATAGCAGATCTACAAGCTCATAGCGCGCCACCGAGTGGCGCGCTACGAGCTTGTAGGTCTGCTATTTTTGAAAAATCGTGAAAATATTCAGAAAACTGGAGGATTTAGAAGGGTTTTTTTTTTATTTCGAGGTCAGGCCTAAAAAGGGTTAAGGCAGCCAGGCTGACCCATTGGCTCTAATATTTCCCGAGCCTGGCTGGCGGCCTTGCTGCGTGTCACTCCCTGTCTCTCTCTCCCTGTTTTCCTGCCAATCTTCACTGTCCTATACCCAAATAAAGGCAGAAAAGACCAAAAAATATCTTTACAAATTCATGTGAAAAGATTGAACAATTATTAGTCTTCATTGTTGTGATACCGATGAATAGGAACTTCAGCGTTTTCAGTACTTCCGCATTGGCCTAATTTCCAGCGGCGAATGCTTGCCCGCCTGGTCTGGAGTCTCATGCAGCTGCGGTTCCTTTGGCCCACCTATCCCCCATGCAGGCCCACCCATGCAGGCCCACCTATCCCTCATGCAGCTGCGGTTCCTTTGGCCCACCTATCCCCCATGTGCTCGCATGGCCTTTTTTTTTTTTTTTTTTTTACTGTTCTAAAGATTATTCTAGTCAGGCGGAAAATGTTCCCCTATATCCCGTGAAAAGGTCTGGCTGTCATTTGCCCTGATGGAATATCTCCCTGTGGCACGTTAAACCGGACTTTTAGCCAGCTAATAATAGAATAGGTTACGCCTGTCAGCACCTCGGTGCTCAAGCCATGAATAACAAACGGTCCAAAGTGTAATACTGAAATAGCTCTGCGCTCGGGGAGGCCGCCTTTTGTGTGTGTGTGTGTGTGTGTGTGTGTGTGTGTGTGTGTGTGTGTGTGTGTGTGTGTGTGTGTGTGTGTGTGTGTGTGTGTGTGTGTGTGTGTGTGTGTGTGTGTGTGTGTGTGTGTGTGTGTGTGTGTGTGTGACTGTGTGTGTGTCTGATTGATACAAAAAGGATCGGAACTGGGGTCACAAAGGTGGCAATGGCACTTCCTATATATTTCACTGTAAAAATGGATGGAAATTGTGTGTGTGTGTGTGTGTGTGTGTGTGTGTGTGTGTGTGTGTGTGCGTGTGCGTGTGCGTTTCCACCATTGCCGAATGATGTACCTGCTGTATGCTAATGTGAATGTATATTAGATTTGACCCAGTGAAAAATATTAAATAATGATGTACAATATTGAAGAGCGCTTCGTCTTAATTTAATAACAGAATACACCATCAATTTACTCACTTTCAACCTGGTGTCCCAGTTTTGGTTATGTCATTATCCTCCATATGAAATGAGGTTTGTGGGCGTACATCAGAAAAACATAACGTTAACCGATCCAAAATGTCCTAAAACGTGACGTTTTCTCTGTGTCCTCACGTGAAACAGAATTAGTGGTCTTGGATCCCGTTATTTTAACAAC
>NC_136790.1:14591159-14608659 GCF_951216825.1 Electrona antarctica
GGTTCTTAACATCAGATCCCAGATCAGATCCCAGGACCATCAGGTCCATTTGTACACTTTCAGAGTTAAATGAACGCAGTGTTTTACAGGGTAGATTTGGAACCCAAACATACTGTAAATAGTTGTATCAAATGAGGGTACGTGGCCTAACTAATCATTAGGGGTTCATAAACTTTTTAGCTCAAGACCAAAACGGAAATTTGATTTCCCCCCGGGACCAAAACTAGTGAAAATAGTATAACCTCACGTGTCGTGACAAAATATTGACTTATTTTTTTTTCTTCCTTTTTGCTAAGGGTTTGGGCCTTGTCATCACTGGGACTATGCCTGTCTTCAACCTCACTGTGGACGCATACAATTCTAAGGTAGTCACACTACAAGTACAATCTTTTTTCTTCCTTTTTTGGGGGGGTGGGGGGGTTGGCTTATCTCGCCTTTAACACCTGGGGGAGATGGTGAGAATATGACAAATGTGTAGTTTAAGGAGTGCTAAACATGACAGCAGCTTGAGTACCTGCTGTAGGGTTTAAATGATTATATTTTTATCCCTGGAACCTCCATCATGTGGACATCATCACTCACTTGTAATGGTGTCATCATCATCAGCCCAGACAGCTGCTGCTGCTCAACTTGTGCAAACAGCTCCCCCCTGAGGCGTCAACGGACATTACAGCAGCTTGTCTCCTCTTTACCTGACACTGTGGGACGTCGCTCTTACAGTATACACACTGCGTTCACACTGGCATATGCAAAGGATACAAAGATGCAATGCTACACGGCATATTTGTAGCTTTGTATTTTTGTAGCTGAAGTTGAAACCAGCTCAAATGTTTTGTAGTTTTTTGTAGCTGTTGTAGATTTTGCGGCAGCTACAAACGTTGGATGTGTCTTTGCATCTTCAATGTCGCTGGCTTCCATTGAAAAAGAATAGTAGACTGTATCTTTGTCTCTGCCCGTGTGAACAGTGAACACAGCATGAGCATCCGTCGCCAGAGCCTTAATTAGTATCATTCATATCACCTGTGAAGGAAGTCGGAAGAGGCCCGGAAGTAGGAAGAGTTATTTATGGCGTATGTGCATATAGAGCCTATTGGCCCAAGGGTCAGACTTTGGCCATGCTTGTAAGCGTAAGCGGACATGTAACTGTAATGATGACTGCAATGGGAACGCTGTTGTTGTCGTCACAGAACCAGCTCATCCTCGGGATCATGGGAGTGGACATCGCCATCAACGAGATCAAGAAGAAGACTCCAACGTATCGGGTGAGCAACCCCACGCGCTACACGCTCGTTTTAACCCATTTAGGCCTGACGTCGAAATAAATAAAAACGTTCGCTCTGAAAGAATATATACATATACAAAGATTTGTGCCGCATTTTTACGATTTTTCAAAAATAGCAGATCTACAAGTTCATAGCGCGCCATCTGCTATTTTTCAATAGCTAAAGTATAACATAATGCTTAAAACACCAAAAGGGGTTCCCGCCCAAAATATGCCATCACATGACATCAGCAGTTCTCTGACTTTTTTTGGAATTCAAAATTATTCAATACTTTATTTTTTTTTAAATAGCAGATATACAAGCAGATATAGATCTGCTATCTAGATCTGCTTTTAATAGCCAACACTATAAATCTAACATGGCACGGATGCTTTCCCGGTTTAAATGGGTAAACGCTTCAGTCCGTAGGGTATTATGCCCACTGTTTCCCTCTCTGGACAGAGAGGGAGACTGCGCCCCGACCTCTGTTTATGCTATGGTGTCTCATGTCTGTTGTTGTCCTGTATTGTTTGTATTGTTTGTATGTTTTAAACCACTACTCTTGCTGTAAACCTAATTGCCCTTCTGGGACATTAATAAAGACCTTGAACCTTGAACCTTGAACCTTGAGGTCATTGACATACCGGTAGTCAACCTGACGGCTTTCTGCCCGACACCGGGTTTATACATTTAGAGTAGGGAGAACACTGCAGATTTAGTACTGTAGTTATATTGCATTAACACACTCTGCCATACAGATGGGTTAAAACATATATCATGAAATAACTTCCGGATTATAGCTTTAGTCAACGCCTCTTTCTTTGCCTCTCTTTCCGGGACAGCTTGGAGCCAACGGTTACACCTTCGCCATCGATCCAAACGGTTACGTGCTGTTGCACCCCAACCTGCAGCCCAAGGTACTGTCTGGACCTGCAACAATACAATAGGCCTTAGTTGTCTCTCACAACAATACAATGCATCCATACAGGCCTTAGTTGTCTCTCACAACAATACAATGCCTCATTCATAATACTGACAGCAGTTGCACGGCAGTGCAAGGAAAATAGTCGATCTACAAGCTCACAGCGTGTTGCACATGCGACGTGCTGTGAGCTTACAGGTCTTTGAACATTCGTAGGTCCACATAGCAGCAGGTACAGTACTGTATGAATGATTGAACGTGACATTAGACATAGGATGCAGAAAATTGTAACGCCTTCAGCAGCAGCTGTTATTCCTAGTAGCTGATTACCCCCACCCACCCTGTGTGTTCAGATCTTTAACTTCAGAGAACCTCTGGTCACTCTGGATTTCCTGGATGCAGAACTGGAGGACAGCAACAAGGAACAGGTATACTGTGAGAACAGCATTGCATTCATCTCTCCTTTAGAACACATTCTTACCAGCACCAAACTATTTGATCGTTTTAACCACAGACACTAGACCTTACCCGTTCTGAATATATGAACACCAAATGATGTACAGTGTGGGTAATGCGATGTAATAGATCACATTACTGATTGGGAGGGAATTGTCCTGTCTCGCTATAGCACACGTAGGCTAGGCTATCGCAAACATAGCGTTTTTTGCAATACACGTTTGCCTATATGGGGAGATGCGGCATGAGCCAAGGAATCCAGGGAAATTTTGATTTTACGACCTACGGTTCAAGAGTTATAAGGCGAAATGTAAAGTGGGCTGTTATAGCGCCACCATGAGGCCGACTGATGTAAACAGTGACGGTTTCTGAGAGAAAAAGACTCGATGTGAGTTTTTGCATTTTCCCATGTAAGTCGATGGGAAATTTGTATGCACTAATAAATTAATTCTTAATTCATAATTTGTTAAATTGAAAAAAGGGCTTCGTTAAGACCTCCGTAATATTCTGGTCAGTGCCTGTGTGAAAAGTTGGGGCGATTGGTGCAGCCAGTGAGGAGCTACGACAGTGTTTCAGACATTCAGACATTCATTCAGACATTGAGTGAATTATAGTATGATGATGCACACACGCACGCACGCACGCACGCACACACACACACTCACACACTTGCACTCTCCTGTCTGGCTTTCCCCTGTGCAGATCCGTCGAGACATGATTGATGGCAAGCCGGGCCAGAAGAAAATCAAGACTCTCATTAAGTCGGTTGATGAGGCAAGTCATCAATATATGAGACTCAATCATTGTCCAAAATGGCACCTTCCAGACTGGTCTTCATGCTTTGGATCAGACAATTTGCACTGAGCATATGATCTGTTGTTGCACCAATCAGAGCTTTGTTTCTGTTGATTGTTTGTTCAACAGAGGTACATTGATGAGGCGATGCGGACGTACACATGGACACCTGTGGAGGGCACGGATTACAGGTATGTTGTTTGTTCAAAAACAAAACACGCCAAGGGCCCCCCCCCCCCCCCCCCCCAATAATTTGTGCCGGGGACCCCCCGAAGAGAAGATTTGCGTCACAAAAAAAATAGACATTGGCTATTTTTGTGTAGGTGAAGTATAACATCTAGTTAGTGATTCAACTGATTCTGATGCTATATAAAATAATTTTGCTGAGGACGCTCTGGAACCGCCTCAAGGACCCCTTGGGGATCCCTGACCTCACTTTGAGAACCACTAGTGTAAATGCCTGTGGGTTTTCAGATGCAGTGTGACGTCAGCCAGCCGGCTCAGTGGCCGTGCGATTGTGAAGATCGGGTTCAATCCCGATCTTCACAACCCTAACCTAACCATAACCGCGAGCACGGGAGCAGCGCATGTTCGACCGCATGTCCGACCGTTGTTTCCGCATGTCTGACTTTTGGTGTGTCGGATCTGCGTGTGCGTCCCACATGGCTTAATAACCATTTGGTCCCAAAGGCTACTTAAATGCATGTGCGTTTACACATGCACTGAGCGAGACACCAAGCTTGTCATTGCTCAATGTCTGCTGCTAGTGAAGCGTGTCGCTCCGACCCTCTTCCAAAGGAGAGGCGCTTGTCTGAAAAATGGTATTTCCCTTGTTTTCAGTTGAACAAAACATATATCAAATATAATTGCATCACATTTGCTATTCATTGTGATGTTATATATCACCATTCACAAGTGGAGTTGTGGTTCAGTCAGTGTGAGGTGAGCTCCAGCCTCCAGGCGGTTCAAGCCAGCAGCCATGCCCAGCAGGAGAGTTGACAGGCGGGGAGGATAAGTCAAGACGCTCAGCGTCTCTGGCAGCTTGTCTGTAAATGATCTACGGTATACATTTTAGATGAGAAATAGGCCATGCAGTTTCTCAATCTTGACTCATTTCTACAACTGCTACTTTAGCCCATTAAAACCGGGAAGCATCTGTGTCATTTTAGACTGAGCTATAGCCTATATGTATTATACAGTATGTAGCAACATGAGTTTTTTCAGAAAACTCTTAAGATTTCGAACAGTGGTTTAGAATAGTGGTTCTGATCGTTTTTGTAAAATCGTGTATTGATTTTTTAAATTATTATTATTATTTTAACACAAATCTTCTCTTCTGGGGGTCCCTGTCACAAAACATTTTCAGATGGGAGTCCGCGGCGGCCAAATATATTATAATTATCTATTTGGGTGGTACGAAAACGTTTGAGAACTACTGATTTAGATTAGCATTTGTTTAATCGGCCTCAGGTCTTAATGGGTTACAACTTTGCTATCCATATTCTGTACTCTCCATCGAGTCCTTTTGATCCGTTTGATTCTGTCAATCTCAAGTGAGTAGATGTCGAGTGTCACTCAGTGCAGACACGGTTGCTACATGATACTCGGCCGCTAACCCAACCGCTGTGTGGGATACACTGACACCACGGCGCGTAAACAGCGCCTCAAACTGTGACTCCGCCCACAAACGGGGGAAGTTGTGATTTTCGCTCGTTCACTGCAATGCAATTTGCGGCATTTTCAAAACAATATTGAGCAGAGTAGCGATTATCAAACGTATTTGCAATGCCATACGTTGAAAGATCTGTTGCCCGTGGACAAGGCACGCTACCTCCGCAAGTTAGATAGCATCGGCATAGATGTTTGTCCGTACGTGATTAAGGATTGGACCAAGTTGCATTGGCAGCCATAGAAAATTCCGGGGTAAATTCTTACCCCGGATGTGACGTTTTTTGGGCGTTCCTGTCTAGCGTGGTGTCAGTGTATAGAAAATGTTTGAGGAAAGTTTGAGGAAGTGGCAAAAAAAAAGACCTTGACTTGACCACATGAGTTGGACATACTGTATGTTAAAGACTCTTGGTTGTCATTCATCAAACACTGATGTGTGTAAATTCAGGAATATGGCCGTCATCTATCAAGCAAAGACCAAGCCGAGGACTGAGCAGAGTTCACTTAATTTGACTCCTGTACACGCAATAAATGATTCATCTGAATCACCATAAATTAAGGAACCATATTCCTTCCCCCATAAAAAAGGATGACAGTATTCTAAGTACAAATTAACCGCATGGTTTATTCATCTCAGAAACTCTCAGTTGAGCATTTGAGGCTCTCTTATAATGACATTTCCTCTAGGGCAACACTTTGCAAATTACATTTTATGATATTCCACAGTCCTAGAACTGCTTGATGTGCGTTCTTTTCTTTATACATCTGCTGGCAGTGTGGCTGGTCTTGTCTGCAGCTAAATCCACGTGATCACATACAGTACGGTAACCGGCACATTTCTACTAACTTATGGAGGAGGATATGAAGAACATAAAATACCAAAAACATGACATGCTCTCGATTTGAGTCTAGCAGATAATATGCTCCAGTCAATATGTACATTATATTCTTGAAGACAGTTCCTTAGGCTAACTTCAAGCACACACAAAATGAGGTTATGTGTACATTATGGTATTACAGTATATAGTTTAGTTTTTTTGCTAAAAGTTGTATCTACACAAGAATGCTACAAATGGCACTTGGGATGTAACATGAGCAGAGGCCTTCCGTGGGTCACGGGGCAAGGTCAGAGAGAGAAGGATGAGGCACCCAGCCAGAACTGGTAGTGATCAAGCTGACACTGTGTGGAAGCCAACCCCAATAAGGCAACTTCAACTTGTTCTCACTCTCAAGCCAAGACCCTGACGGCCAAGCTACACCAGGCTTTTCAGTGTGCGTTTACGCGAATACGCACACACGCGCACACGCAAATTTAGGTCCAGTCCTATTTTAAGTGCACGTACGCAGGGTTCACAAAATGTGCGCAAAAAGAGTGGTGTAGCCCGGCCGTGATGCTGGTGGATATTTACAATTTTACAATTTAGGCATTTAGCAGACGCTCTTAATCCAGAGCGATTTACATATAATAATAATAACAAAAGCATGGCATACATCACATATATAAAAAGTAGTTATGATGAATCATGCGTAAACTAAGAACGTAACAGTGGAGTATCTATGTAAACTATACATACTATACTATATAATATATTATACATGTGTACTATAAAGTGCTATGACTACATAAAGTGCAATTCTAGAGCTGTCTACGTAACAAGCTATAAGTCTGTTTAAAATACTATCTAAGTCTACATAATGTGCTATCTAAGGGGCTAGGCTAGGGCAACCATCAAACTTGTGAGATATGGGGGGGGGCATGCCTTTGGTTGGATAGGAGGGAGTGGAGGGCTAGTGGTGTTGGCTAGTCTGCACTATCGCATCGCATCGTGTCTGAAAGACAAATTCAGTCTGACTCACGCGGATCAGAAGCAGGGATAAAACATATCCCCACTGGTGGTGATAAGGAATTAAAGACCAGACGGTAGATCAACAGCATGCAGGGCCGTGGATGTCTCCCTCACATCCCCCCAGCAGACCGAACCCTGATGTAAGGCTGTAGAATTGTCTTATGTAATTGTCTATTACGTAAATAAAATGTAAATTTGCTTCATATGGTGCGTGCAAAGTATCGTTATCAGTGTGAACCTGATAATGTCACAGTCTCGTGTGCCATTTGTCCCAATTAATCCTCTTATTATGTAGGAGTAGTTTTCTTTCATGTGACATCACACTATAGTGAACATATCTTTTTCTCTGCTATCTTTGGCTTTGGAGATAAAAAAATAAACAAGTGTTCACCAATGCAGATCTATTTGACCAAGTACATAGATGCAATGATTTCCAGGGCAGGGAAGGAAAAAAAACTACTTAACCCATTCAGGCCTGACGTCGAAATTTAAAAAAAAATCATGACAATTTTCTGAAAGATTTGAGGCACATTTTAACAGTTTTTCAAAAATAGCAGACCTACAACGAGTGGCGCGCTATGAGCTTGTAGATCTGCTATTTTTCAATAGCTAAATTATAACAGGTTTCCGCTCAAAATGGGTTAAAGGACCACTTCACCACTTTTCAACATACCTTCATATAATTGGTCGTCACTAATGTTCATGATAAAATGCCACCATTTTTTTCCTACTCGGTCTGTGTCTCATAGGAGGGCTGTGGGCAGTTCAGAAACCCGTCCACCAGTGACATCATCGATGGGGTATCCAAGCTAATAATCTTTTTAAATCTTGTTTAAAAAAATTCTGCCTAACGATGATGTCACTGGTGGACGGGTTGCTGAACTGCCCACAGCCCTCATAGGAAAACAATGTGGTATTTTATCGTGAACATTAGTGAGGACCAATGATATGAAGATATGTAAGTTGAAAAGTGGTGAAGTGGTCCTTTAAACCCTATATACTTTGCTGACAGTATAGTCCCCCATGAAGGGTCTATACTTGCCCCCCCCTCCTTTTTCTCCTCCAAATTTAAATATCTTCTCCAGAAATAGTATGTCTGTGTTTTTCCCCAATGTTCTGAGATGCTAGGGTTCAAACGATTGAAGTGCTAGTTAAATCCTGTGTGCGTGCGTGTGTGCGTGTTCCTGTGCGTGTGTCTGTGTGTTCACAGTCTGGGCTTGGTCCTGCCTACATACAGTGAGAACCACATCAAAGCCAACCTGAGCGACCAGATCCTACAGGTGCAGTGTAAGTACTGGGGAACTCCCAGCATGCATCTCTCTCTCTCTCTCTCTCTCTATCCGTATTTCTCTCTGTCCCAAATATAACGTCGCTCTCTTACCGAGTCCTTGGGTCCTCCGGTCTGCAGTCATCCAAGCGGAGCCCCTCTCGTCCTGTCCTCTACCCGCTCTCTCTCTCTCTCTCTCTCTCTCTCTCTCTCTCCACGCTGTCCACCACCACACAGGAACGTGTCTGGGGTGTCCAGGCTCTACTCTCTACTGCCCCTCCTATAAGTCCCTCCTGTCTTCATGCTGTGTGCTGGTCAACCCGGTGATGTTTTTTTCCTTCACACCCTCTCGCTGAAGAAAAAAACAAACCGCTGAAATGTCAGAAAGGTGAAAGCTGTGGTCTTAACTGTGTGTTAACGAAAAGGTGAAAATAATGGTGACCGTGTGCTATTATTTTTTTTTGTGCCAAATGCTCTCGCCTCTTCTACCGACCAAAAGTAATGATTCTGAAGCATCCCCCGTGTCGTTCATAGTCTTTGTTTGTTTGTTTCTTTCTGAATGAACTGTGAAAACAGGCATGCTTTTCACTTTCCTTCTGATTATTTATTTATTTTCTTGTTTTTTTATATATATTTTCTCTGTAAATCTGTTTTGTTTTGTTTTGTTATAGTTCTCTGTGTGTGTGTGAATGTTTTCTGTTGGACTGCTGACTGTGAGATGTTCTCTGGTCTTTGGAATCATTCAGTATGGGAACTCCCACATAAGCACAGACCTCATCCACTGTGGGGGTTTTCTGTGAGTCTGAATGGAGACATCTGTTGTCTCGCTCATTCGTTCTCTCTCCAGACCCTCTTTTTCCTGACTTGCTTTGTGTATTTTGTTTTTTGTGAGTTTCCTCCAATTTTCACAATGCCGTTTTTTTGTCTTGTATTTGAACATTTGTTTTTTGTTTTCACGCGCATTTCCTTTTGTATCATTTTCCGTTATTATCCTCGTTTTGTTTTGTCTCCCCCCCCTACATTTCTTCAGTTCCTTGTTTTGCTCTCGCAAATAAGACGGTTTGCTCTTCATTTCTTGTTTTTTTCTTTTCGTGTCTTTGCTTTTTCTTTTCATGTCTCGTTTGGACTTAATTGGTTCTCCTTCCTTTTTGAGAAAACAATATTTTTATTCAAGCCAGTAATTGAATAAAATATTGTCTGTGACCCTCCCTTCCCACCCGACTCCCCTATTTCTTTTCTTGCTCACTTCTACTCCAGCTGGATTCCGCTCACCGGGCAAGTATACATCATATTGGTCCACGTCTTCTTACCTTTTACTTCCTATACTCCCTCACCGCTGACCCCCACCCCCCACCCCCCACCCCTCTCGTCCTCAACCTCTCTGCTGTTGCCCCCCCCCCCTCCCTCCCAACCCCTCACCTGTCCTGTCCCCAGCCTGCTTGCCTCTATCCCTGCCTCGTCTGACCTCGTCCTATACTTCTTTCTCTCCTCTTGCTACTCTTCCTCCTTTTTTTTTTTGGGCTATTCTTGGTCGTTCTCTGCGTGCGACGGAGCATATACATTAGGCGGAACCACCCTCCTCCTCCTCCACCCACACCCCACCCTTCTTCTGCTGCAGCTCAGATCCCACATCTCTCTCTCACGATGGCTCTTCCAGTCCCTAAACCTCCCCACCACCACCACCACCACCTCCTCCTCCTCCAACCTTCGCTCTCCCTCCAATGTCCACAACGTCTCCTGTGCTCCAGTCACACAACTAAACATCTTCCTACATCCCGACGGAAGACAGGCTTTCATGTTCTCTGTTTAAACTTTGTCTTTTTGTCCCCAACCCTCTCTGTGGAGTATCTCGAAACGGGTCTCTTCTCTGTCCTCTCACATCTCTCTCTCGAGTCACGTTTCTGTCTTTAGTCATTCTCCTCTTTTTCCCTCTACCCCTTTCTGCCTCGTGGCTTCTGTAGAGGTGCTGTTTCCATCTGTCTTTCTCTCTCTTTCATTCTCTTTAAAATGTCATGTTAGCCAAGACGTGTCCTAACTACTCCATGGATCTACAAAAAGAAACAATACCCTATAATGTAACCAAGAGCTCTAAATTACTTAAACTTAAAGGGGTTCCCCAGGGGTCTATACTTGGGCCCCATCCTTTTTTCCTCTACACCACATATCTTTGCTGAAAGTAGCCGATCTACAAGCTCACAGCTTTACTTCTAGAGCTTGTAGTTCTGCGATACTTTCACTGAATGTTCACCTATTGACACCTACTGTATCATGTCCAGAATAGTGTGTAAACAGCTATACCCCAAACTATGACAGAAGAACATAGAATACTATAGACACATTTTATTTTATTTTATTAAAGATGATGTATTAATTAAATTAATTTAATCAATTCATTCATTAAATACATATTCTAGCCAAATATATATGTTATGTTGAAATAAATGTGAATTGTCAGAACCTCTATAAGAAAACATACACACATACAGTAGATAGACTTAAGTATAGAGTATACAGAAATAAACCTTAACGCGCCTTGACTTCACTGTAACGTAGATCTCCTTGACGAAGGGTAAATAAAAGGCCTCATCATGCTCTCTGGGTGGAGGCGTCCTGCGGAGCGGCCCACCCAGCGGCCCACCCAGGTCCTGTCATGTCGTTGGGTGTCAGAGTGCCCCGTGGCAGCAGCACCGTACCCACCCAGCGGCCTCGTTTGTCCCCCGTCCCCCGTCCCCGTCCCCGGCAGTCCCCCCGTCCCCCACTGTAATCCCCTGTCTCCATCAGCTTGTCTCCCCCCTCCCCCTCCCCTCTCACCCCTCAGACTGCCTGCAGGGCACGGCATGTACGGCCACGTCACTGCATCCACAGCTAAAACGTTGACGCGGATGTGCAAGGCATTGTGGGCGCAATACTACCTGGGCACTCGATTCTTTTTTAGCTGTTATATAACATTCCATCCGTGCTCTGTCTCCCAATTGCAGGTCTGAAGTGAAGACACTAGAACACATGCTGGATATACATAGGCGTAAATTGTGGCGTCTGCTTAGGATTCTCTCTTTGCCTATAGTTGCCCTTCCAAATGCCCTTCACAATGCAGTGCACCTCCTCTCATTATGTGTCTCCCTGTGCCCTCTCCCCTGCCAGTCTGAGGGGTGACCACTTCCATCAGGACCCCCCCTGCGCCACCCACTTCCCCCCCCCCCCCTGCAATAGTTGGCCATGTTGATGCCTGCCTGAAACAAAAAAGCACTTGTTTGGTGGTTCATTTCTGTCTGAGAACTTGCTTCTTGACGTGTGTAAGTCAGTTCTCAGACATCCCAAAACGAAATCACACTAAAGATCGCTGTACGATGAGCAAAGAAAAAGAAAAAAAGCTGCGATGGCAGCGGCAATCAGGTTTTGAGTGGATTCAGGTTTAACATTTTGATGAGGCACCATATTGGCTAACGCTGGTGTATTCCCATAATTCCTCAGTGTTGCTATATGGTATACGGTCCCCTTCTCTGCGTCCCTGCACCTCTGAAGAACAACTGCTGTTTTTTATTTTTGTTTTTTTTCCCCCACAACCCGCTGCTCGGCGCGTGGCTCTTCCCAGATAATCTTCCCCCTTTCTGTTGCAGATTTTGAATCACTGCTGCCAAACAGTTTTGAATCTGAAGGACATGTGTTCATAGCGCCCAGGTAGCAACTGTGTGAATGCTTGCTGTCTTCACATTGTGTGGATCAGTGGTTCTCAAACCTGTTTTCTTTTTGTTTTTTATTTTGACCTGAGATCAGATTCTAAAAATGTCTTCTACTACATCCTGACAGTTTTCTGAAAAAGCTATGTTTCTATGTCAGTCGTTCTTTGATTTTTCAAAAATAGCAGACCTACAAGCTCGTAGCGTGCCACTCGGTGGCGCGCTATGAGCTTGTAGATCTGCTATTTTGCAATAGCTAAAGCATAACATAATGCTAACACCAAAAGGGGTTCCCGCCCAGAATGGGTTAAGACCTGAGGCTGAGGATTCTACACAGAACGCCGTAATTCTCACTGTAGTTCTCATGCTTTTTTTCGTAATTTGAAATGATTCAACATTTTCCAAACACGTTACAAGGTATGTTTAAAAATAAATCAAAAATACAAAGCTATGTACGTAGGCTCCAAGCTCGCAGCTTGTAGATCTGCCATTTCTGAAGAGCCTAAAATCTAAAACGACACAGATGCTTTCCCGGGTTTTCATGGGTTAAATGTCAAGGTCATGACGTTGTCCCGCGAGCCAGACTGTTCCTCCCACAGTTTTCCAAATGTTTCCGTGTTCCGTCATCCAGCAGTCTGGAGCACGGTATAGGGTCCCGCCTCCTAATTTGCCTAAATTTGTCCTACTGTAAATCGAAGCATATGTAGCCTACAGTAGCTTGCTTTCAATGAAAATTAACCCATTTAGGCCTGACGTCGAAATTAAAAAAAGATATTCTGAAAGAATATTATATTCAAAGATTTGTGCCACATTTTCACGATTATTCAAAAATAGCAGCCCTACAAGCTCGTAGCGCGCCACTCGGTGGCTATACACTGACTATACACTTATACGCCATCTCTGAGCGAATAGGGGAAGGGGATCAATGTCACGTGATTCTTTGTTTAACCCCCGCAAAAAAACTCGGATGTGTGTCTCAAACAATATGATTATTGGCAGAATCGAGGAAAGTTTTGAATATTTGGCGGTCCCGTTTTCATTTATATACTGTAATACTGTAGCATTCGGAGATTGTGGAATATAGAAGTCTGGCCACGTGAGACTATAGGACACCCATAACTCTAGTGTGTACAAACTGTCTGTCCGTTTGTACACTCTCAGAGTAGCCTGGCCCAGCCTGTGTGAATTCTGGTCTCGAGGGGGGCGGGTGCCGGCCAAAACAGGCGGTGGGATCCTATTGGCTCACAGCATCCCCCCCTCCTCCCCCCCTCCTCCTCCCCTCCCCGGTAGAAAACAGCGGAGAACACTGACTTCACCAAATTTGGTTATCGAAATACAAGGAAGTGGGCTTCCTGCAGTATATGCCAGATCTTCCAATGGGTTTCAGCAGGCTTTCATTTTTGAGCCGAATGCGAACTCTCAGAGTTACAGACCATGCAAAAGACCATTTTTACACTATCATTTGGAACCCTCTCGAGGAACCCTGAGGGTCCTTGGACCCCACTTTGAGAACCACTGGTGTGGATGGTCATCTGTGTTTTGGGGTTTGCTCCATCTCTTTCAACCCTCACCATTATTGTGTGTTTATTATCCACTCTCCTGAGATACACGTTTCATTTTAAGACGTCTATGTTTTTGCAGTGTGTGTAAAATGGTTGTTTTTCATTCTGTCTCTCCTTTTTTTCTTCTTTTTTCATTCTGTGTGGTTTTGTGCACTTATAGTTAGAACTGCTACAAGCAGTGGTGGAAAGTGACATTTTACTCAAGTACTGCATACTTAAGTACAATTTTGAGGTATTTATACATTACTTGGGTATTTCCATTTTATGCCACGACATTTGAGGGTGAAATATTGGGCCTCATTCACTGAGCTGTTCGTATATAGTGTGTAAAGGAGGGTTCTCTAAGCATGAACTGACATGTGATTCACAAAAGGGGGTGTACAGCCCTCTGCTGCCCCATCTGGCGGAGTCAGGTTAGTACAGCCCTGATGCGGATCACAGGTGTATACATTTTTTGTCTGAAAGTTAGCATTTGCATTCTTCCACGACCACGACCATAAAAGGCAACGCCATCACTGAAAAAGCACTGTAAAAATGGACCAATCTACTTAAGGTGGCCTTACACTAGCTGATAATCGGGCATTTTTGACGCTCGGGGGGTGCCCGACCACTCAAAGCACGATCGGGATCGGCCCGATCAACATCAAGAATGTTTGATATTTTCTCTGCCCCGCTCCGATTATCCTGTAGTGTGTGGTGCTATCAGATTTCAGATTGAAAAAAATCGGCTAGTGTAAGGCCACCTTTATACAACGTAGCGGGACGCACCGACTTCGCAACTGAGTCCTTCACACGATGGATCCGTTGATAAAATAAATAGCCAACTCTCATGGGTAATGAGAAGAAGTTAGATTACAACGTTTAACCTCATGACCAAAGGCTAATTAACTTGGAATGGATGTTATATAAGCCCTTTCTACTGAACAATTGCACTAACCTTTGCTGAGGTAAAAAGATGATGCTGGAATCCGCCAATATCAGATGCTTCGGGATAAAGATCGGTTGAATTTCCATCTGCGTCTATAATATGCATCCAAGCAATAGATCTTCTTGTGTGTTAATTTGGGCACATTTTGCATGAAGAAAAAAGCAAGCTTTGGTCCGCAGACGTGACTTTGAACGGACATCCATCAAAATTCACAGAAAAAAAAGATTGACGAATCAGACTCTTTCGCGTAAAGTTCAACAAAATATGGACATAAACTAGCGTGAATGAGGCCCATTGTACTTTCTACTCCGCAATATTTAGTTGACAGCTTTACTCATAACACTGTAGACACAAACACAATGGATTATCTAATACGCTTTTAATATAATTGTGTTACTTAGTTGGGAACCACTGGACTAAACTATTAGTTCAAACTCGAATGTGCTGCTTACACACTCCTTATCCATTATCCAATTAATATATCATATTATATCAGTCAGAGGGATCAAACCAAATATGTAGTAGTAGTAATACAATTGAATGCATCATAAGCCTAATCCAGTGGTCTCCCCCATTCTCCCAAATTAGCGCTATACCATAATAAGATGATTTGATGAATCTCTCTCATATAGCATGCCAAAACCCCTTTGCATGCTGCCATGGTCATGCTGCATGTTTGTATCTGTGAATATACATTTAGCTATTATACGAAGTACTGGAGACTTGGGTGACAATTGCTACAAACAAGTACATTTTGTGATAACAAAAACAAAAGATTGAAAATGCTGTTTGCATGCACACATTTTTCCTTCTTTTCAATGAAACCGCAGACCTCAGACTGCGACCTTATATTGCGAAGGACCGACAAACAAACTCTCGCCTTCATTGTTCTGCCTCTGCTGTGCTCAGCAATCCAATCCATATTTCACTTTGACTGACAGCTCTGCCGTCAGCATATTGGAATATGCCCTTGGGACGTGAGCGCTATGTAAGAAACTGTGGCTGTATAGGACGTGCAGACGGGCTCATGAATCCCAAAGTAGTGTTACGCTGGATTTATGCGTGTTGCGCGCCTGAAATAGCAGACCGACCGATCTCACAGCGCGCTGATCTGCGGCGCATTGTGTGCTTGTAGATCGGCTATTTTAGGTGGCCGCACAACTCGGTACAAATCAGGCCTTATATCCTGCGGTATCCCTGTCTCGGAGAAATGAGGCAAGAACACAAACGTTCCGTGTGTGTGTGTGTGTGTGTGTGTGTGTGTGTGTGTGTGCGCGTGCGTGCGTGCGTGCGTATGTGTGTGCGCGCGTGTGTGTGCAATGGTGTTCAACGTTCTCTCCTGAATCTAATAGCAAGCATGTGTGGGCTCATCTCTCCTCAGGGAATACTGCAATGATCTAGAACTCACCAACAACAACACAGAGTTCCTGCTGAACTTCATCGCTCTCATGGAGAAGGAGACGCCCGACTCCAAGCAATGTGAGCTCGTCTTATATTCTCTCCACTCACTCATCATGGTTTGTTCAATGATATTCAGGCCTGGACTTCATGGCCACTTGACGCACCGGTGGGCCGATTTGTGTGATCAGCGGCCAAACTTTGTATGCACACTGTCTGCTAGTAGGCCACAGAAGTATATCTCCACTATTCTTTTTTTGTGTTATAGTTTTCTTTTTACTTTCATTTTATAATGTAAGTCATTGGGGCTGGGATACCGCTGAAACCTTCCGTGCACACGTCATAGATATGTGATAGACTGGTGGTCACGTGAAGTCCGAGTTCCACAGCGTTTCTATGTGGATCCCGAGATCCACATAATGTCTTCTGGTTTGCTTTTTTGCTCTTTAAAAAAAGAAACTCTGTGTTTATCGTGTCTTCAATTTGTCCAGGTGATAATCTACTCCTTCATAACTTGATTCTGGACACGGGCATCATCAGACAACTGGTGGAGAAGGTGTGGAAGAATAAAGATTTGAACACGTGAGTATAGAGTCTCATAGACTGCTTCCGCTGGCTTTTTTTTTGGATCAGGGCCCACTTGGAATAGTGTTTTGCCAATGATGGCCACTTGCCATAACTTGTCGGTATAGAACAGGGGTTCTCAACGCGTGGGTCGCGACCCCTCGGGGGGTCGCCAAATTAATTAAAAAAAACAAAAAAAAAAAACTGTTTTTTTTCACGATTTTTCAAAAATAGCAGACCTACAAGCTCGTAGCGCGCCACTCGGTGGCGCGCTATGAGCTTGTAGATCTGCTATTTTTCAATAGCTAAATTATAACATAATGCTTAAAACACCAAAAGGGGTTCCCGCCCAAAATGGGTTAAGGTTATTGTAGCAGTCAATTTATATTGGGGGTCGGGAGGGGGCGGGGCGGGGGTCCCGAGACATTGCCAAAGCATTTCCGGGGGTCCCCGGCCAAAAACGTTGAGAACCCCTGGTATAGAGTTCTCAAATTCATCCCGTACCCAACCCGACCTGACGTTTTCGGGCCGGACCAAAACATGTATTTTCTGCTTTAGACCATTCCAATTCCAGGGGGAACTTGGCTTTGTAAATGTTACACAAACGTTTTACATCTTAATCCTGTCTCTCCTCTCCCCTAGGTATGGGTTTCTAGCCCTGTTTGCTGCGACAGATGGAGGTCTCACAAGAGTGTTTCCCAACAAGTATGTACCGTTATGTTCACACAAGCTTTTTATGTTTGAAAATATTCAAAAAACTTCCACCTCTTCTCTTCAAGATTGACAAAAAAATAGCAGATCTACAATATGACGAGCTGTGAGCTTGTAGGGGTTCAAGACGTCAAACGGATCGCTTCTTTTGGGCTTTTTTTTGTAGTTAGACCTGTTTGGCTTGTTTCTCACACACTGACGTGGAGTTGTAAAGATAAACTTGTGAGATGGCTGTGAGCCGGGCAGGTCAATGGTCACAGATTGATGGTGGACTATACTGACCCTGTTCAACCTCAGGGCTGCAGAGAGCTGGGAGGAGGACCCCGAGCCTTTCAACGCCACTTATTACCGACGCAGTCTGGACAACAAGGGCTACATCTTCCGAGCGCCATATCGTACAGGTGAGCCACGCTCTTACAGTTTGGCCATAGCCAGTGGAGGGA
>NC_136790.1:14613659-14648659 GCF_951216825.1 Electrona antarctica
TTACCCTTATTTTTCCTTAATTTTCATCTTTTCCCTTTTATTTGTGTGTCCTTTTCCATGTTTGTATGTTTCTGTTTTTTGTATGGTCTGTGTTTTGTTTTTGTTTTCATAAAGGGGAGGAGGGAGTTTATAATAAGTGAACATAATATCGTCTCTGTCGGGTGGAAACCTCAGAATTCCTCATAACTCGTAATTAAAAAACAGCAGATCCACAAGCTCGAAGCGCGGCACGAGTGCTTTTTGTGTAGTATGGAATGTGGAGATACGGTAAGAGGTTTGTGCCCGACAGCGACCGCATGTGTTAATAAGATTGCACGTGTGCACCGTGTGTCACTGCAACAGACAACGTGGAGGCCGAGGGAGTGGACGGCAGAGAGAGGAGCTGTGTGATGACTCAGACACAGTTCTACTTCACCAACACGAGCAGCTCCTACAACATGCTGCAAGACTGTGGCAACTGCTCCAGGTGTGTGGAACGCTGCTGGCACATATGGCACACTGCACCGCGCGCAGCCGCACCCACACACTCGCATCGTATACTGTACTGTACAGCAGTGGTTCTCGAACCTTTTTCCGTGTGTCAAGGACATGTAATTATAGCCGCAGACCCCCATCTGAAAAGGTTTTGT
Organism: Electrona antarctica; assembly: GCF_951216825.1. Taxonomy (NCBI): domain Eukaryota; kingdom Metazoa; phylum Chordata; class Actinopteri; order Myctophiformes; family Myctophidae; genus Electrona; species Electrona antarctica. Next base: position 14,614,289 of record NC_136790.1, read on the forward strand.
GTATAAGGGAAGAGAAGATATATTATGTTTTAAAGATTTTCGATATTTCTTAAAAATAAATTCAAAAATAGCAGATATACAAGCTCGCAGCGTGGCAGGCAGTGATGCGCTGTGAGCTTTAGATCTGCTATTGTCTTTTAATAAAATGGTTAAAATGATTGTGACGCTACTAGCGTTCTATTAATTGAATAGGACCACAATAAATACACAATAAACACGTAAATAAGGCTTTTTAGCACCATTGCATAATCGTGCCGATTTGCAAACTCAATCAAAAGGCTGGGGACCCCCTATAAACAAATATAGCAGCGAAAGCAGTGCAGCGCCGTTTTGCAGGCTGGATTTATCATGGTGTCAGCGCTAATAAACATTAGCGCTGATTAAACCATATCATCAGAGTTAATGGAATGGTCATATCAGCGCTGTCACCATGCTAGCTGATCCATTAGCTAATGAAGGGAGTGGTGTGGGGGAAGGAGTTGATGACAGTCCTCTCTCTTTATCTCCCTTTCCCTCTCCCTCTCTTTTCATTTCTCTCTTTTTCTGTCACTCTATCCAATCTCTTTATCTTGTGTCTTGTCTTGTCTCGTCTCTCCCTCCCTCTCTCTTCCTACCTCTCTCTCCCTCCCTCTCTCTTTCTCCCTCCCTCCCTCTGTCTCTCTGTCTCTCTGTCTCTATCTCTCTCTCTGTCTCTGTCTCTGTCTCTGTGTCTCTCTCTCCCTCTCTTTCTCTCCCTCACTCTCTCTTCTCTCACACTTTCTCTCCCTCCTGCTCTCTTTCCCCCTCTCCCTGTCCCTCTCCTCCCTCTGTCTCTCTTTCTCTCCTCTCTCTCTCTCTCTCTCTCTCTCTCTCTCTCTCTCTCTCTCTCTCTCTCTCTCTCTCTCTGCAGGCTGTTCCATGCCAAGAGGATAAACAACACCAACCTGCTGTTCGTGGTGGCGGAGAAGTTGCCTTGCAACACCTGCGAGATAGAGAAGCTCTCCCAGGAGGAAGTAGAGTGTATCCTTCTTTCTAAACACATGCCTCGCCAGCTGGCGGAACCAGAAAGTCTCTTAATCGCCGATTTCCATCTCTATATTGTCCTCCTGTCTTTGTCCGCGGCTCAGCGCCAACTTTTTTCATCAAATTCCATTCAAGGTTATTGTAATTTTCCGATGTAGAATTATGGCTCCTATACGCTCCTAACTGTGAGCTGGAGTGGGCCATCGGTGTGTTTTTAAAAGATCTATTGTAAACTCTTTAACCGCATTAACACCAATGGCCCCTAGCGCTGGTCCATAGCCTTCTACTGCTTCTACGATTCTGCCCTGCAGTATAAGGCTATGGGACTTTCGGTTTTAAATCTCAAATCGAAATCAGGCCTGACCCGCAATGCCACGTGTATGTACAGAAACAGGTAATCAATCACTACATCAACATGTTGCATGCGTTTGCACAAATCAGACAACTAAATTGGGGAGGAGGAAGGGGTAGCACAATTAACTAAAATATTCTTTGTGACTGACAGTGACGTTCCTTAATTGCATCGTTTCCAGACAAGAATGTCAATCCCTGTGAAACACTGGCTTCGGCTCGGTATCGAAAAGGGCCCTCCATGTGCTTTGATACCAGTCGATATGTAAGACTTCACATCACACTAGCATGCATCACACTGACATGCAAGATATATGACCTGTCCACATCAACCTGACATACATGATATGTATGACGCGTCCACATCACACTGACATACATGATATCTATGACCTGTCCACACCAACCTGACATACATGATATGTATGACGCGTCCGCCGTCCACATCACACTGACAACATGATATGTATGACCTGTCCACATCACACTGACATACATGATATGTCTATGATGCGTCCACATCACACTGACATACATGATATGTCTATGACGCGTCCACATCACACTGACATACATGATATGTCTATGACGCGTCCACATCACACTGACATACATGATATGTATGACGCGTCCACATCAACCTGACATACATGATATGTATGACGCGTCCACATCACACTGACATACATGATATGTATGACCTGTCCACATCACACTGACATACATGATATGTATGACGCGTCCACATCACACTGACATACATGATATGTATGACCTGTCCACACCAACCTGACATACATGATATGTATGACCTGTCCACACCAACCTGACATACATGATATGTATGACGCGTCCACATCACACTGACATACATGATATGTATGACCTGTCCACATCACACTGACATACATGATATGTATGACGCGTCCACATCACACTGACATACATGATATGTATGACGTGTCCACACCAACCTGACATACATGATATGTATGACGCGTCCACATCAACCTGACATACATGATATGTATGACGCGTCCACATCAACCTGACATACATGATATGTATGACGCGTCCACATCACACTGACATACATGATATGTATGACCTGTCCACATCACACTGACATACATGATATGTATGACGTGTCCACATCACACTGACATACATGATATGTATGACCTGTCCACACCAACCTGACATACATGATATGTATGACCTGTCCACACCAACCTGACATACATGATATGTATGACGCGTCCACATCACACTGACATACATGATATGTATGACCTGTCCACATCACACTGACATACATGATATGTATGACGCGTCCACATCACACTGACATACATGATATGTATGACGCGTCCACATCACACTGACATACATGATATGTATGACCTGTCCACATCACACTGACATACATGATATGTATGACGCGTCCACATCACACTGACATACATGATATGTATGACCTGTCCACACCAACCTGACATACATGATATGTATGACGCGTCCACATCACACTGACATACATGATATGTATGACACGTCCACATCACACTGACATATGATATGTATGTACCTGATAGTAGCCTGAATTATTCACCGATGATTATGTTAATTGTAAATATCCATCTTGCTGCTAGCCCCAATTTTGCGTTAGGGTTATTCTGGAAATAAGGCTTCTAATTTAGAAATAATATTGGACCATTTGGAATTCCAAAATAGCACAAATGTAATTTGGTCACATGTAGCATCATGTACATTTAACCGTCCGGAAACACTGACAAGTAGTTCCATCCCATTGTAATCACTGGGTTTGGATAGGAACCATTGACCAAAATACGGACGCTACTATCATAATAAGATGCTACTATCATGATATCATAGATATGGATTTAAAAACATGTATTGCTTCACTTACTGTGTATTACCTTTTTTTTTCCACGTGTATGTACAGAAACAGGTAATCAATCACTACATCAACATGTTGCATGCGTTTGCACAAACATGCACATCCATGCACACATTATGTCAACATGTTGTATTCGTGTGTGTTTGCATGGCCGTGTGTGTGTGTGTGTGTGTGTGTGTGTGTGTGTGTGTGTGTGTGTGTGTATGTGTGTGTGTGTGTGTTAGGGCATTCACTTCTAGTCATTTTTACTAGTTGACTAGTTGCCTAGTTTACTAGTCGACTAGTTGTTTAACTACCTATTATGTAAAAAAATCACACCCGTGTGAACTGAGTGGTGTAAGGTTTTATATAGCATGATCAGCTGTGGTCTGACGTAATGTCTGACGTAATGAAATCATTATTATTATATAAGGTAAGGTATTATATAGCCTGATCAGCTCTGATCTGACGTAATGAAATCACACCTGGATGTGATTTCACAACTGGCTTTTTTTGTGCAGAGAAAATGACCACGGTTGCTACGGTCATCCAGTTCACCCGGGTGTGATTTAATTACGTCAGAAATTATTTTGAACATAGCAACCATGCTCATTTTTTTCTGCACACAAAAGCCAGTTGTAGGAGTGGTTTACACCACTCAAAAATTAAATAAATTAATTAAAATAAACTTTTTTTTTTTCTTTTTTTTGGGAAATAAATATTTGTACATTGAAAAACTGTGTACATGGTGACTATAACTATAATCTACCTGATCTTGAGGCCTACAAAATCGGGGAAAAAATTAAAAAATAAACTTTTTTTTATTTATTTTTTCTTATCAACTAGTCAACTAGTACCAACAAGGTCGACTAGTGGATTTACTAGTCGACTAGTAAACTAGTCGACTAGTTGCTTAATGCCCTAGTGTGTGTGTGTGTGTGTGTGTGTGTGTGTGTGTGTGTGTGTGTGCCAGTGGCGTCAGTTATTGTAACTTGGACGACGAGAGGGTCAATGCATGATCGGTACACCATGGGTCCATTTGGTTACATTTGTAGTGGGTGGCGGTCGGTGGCTTTAGAACACTTTCCTGGGGTCTTTATGTGTGTAATACGTCTGTGGTTTTACGTATTTTTGATTTTAGCAGTTTAGCAGCACACTCAGTTACGACTGAGAGTGCGGATTTTATTCTCTTTCTATATGTTCTCTTTGAATCTGCACCCAGCACACGCCTTAACCTTTAAAAGACTGCCTGAGTTGAGCGAGCCTTTTCCCTTGAAGTGATTTTAGCAGTGTCCATGATGTCATGGACACTGGGCTCATTATAACATTAATGTTAAAAAACAACTCAACCCATTCTGGGCGGGAACCCCTTTTGGTGTTTTAACTAAGCATTATGCTATATTTTAGCTATTGAAAAATAGCAGATCTACAAGGTCATAGCACGCCACCGAGTGGCGCGCTACGAGCTTGTACATCTGCTATTTTTGAAAAATCGTAAAAATGTGCCTGAAATCTTTGAATATATATTGTTACAGAGCGTGTTTTTAACTCAAATCTTTGCTTCTGTGGGGTCACTGGAACAACATATTTTCAGATGGGGGTCGGTGGCCAATTACATATTCTTTTTGGGGTCCTTGACATGAAATATTGAGCACCACTGATACAGCAACATAGGTATTTCAGAAAACTTCTTAAATTTCGACGTCAGGCCTAAATGGGTTTTAAAGTATACTAAGTTAGTTCCGTTGGTCCAGGCCGGAACACGATCACTTGATTGACCACCCCCTACTACTGACTACATAACAATCTGTGTCATTATGTGGTCGGATGGGTGGGCCGTGAACACCCATCCTGGCCCAGAGCCGGTTGGGCACCGCCGGCACCGCCGCGGTAGATTTTCATGCTCGTGTCCTTTCTTCCCTCTGCAGGAGAACACGTCAGACTGTGGGCGAGGCCACTCCTTCCGCCCCTCCCCTTACATCTTACTGGCCGTCCAGCTGGCTCTGCTCTACCCGGTGGTCAGCCCTCATACTCTCTCTCTCTTGCTTTAAATTCCTACGTCCCGTCCCCCCCAAACTCCCATCGCCCCCGTGCCCCTATGCCCTTCGCCTGCTGTAGTCATAGGTAATAATGGGACTTCCCGTCGTCAACAAACGAGGTTCGGAAGCCCAGAGTATACCGCGCTATACCCAGCTATAGCTTCAGTCATTGTTGCTTATAGTGACAACCAAGCGGGGGGACACTTGCGTTCCTCAGTCCGGTTTTGTCTTCATCTTAAAAAGAAGAGCGGGAGTGTGGCGCCCGGCTGCCCCCGAAATCATCGGAGGCAAACGTCTTAGAAAGGGAAAAAAGAAAACGGAACACACCTCCTCCCTCCCGCACCTCCCATATACACCTTCACCTCCATCAGGAGGAGGAGCAGGAGGAGAAGAAATAGGACAGGCCTGATATCCTTGTCACAGAGTGGATGGACTCAGAGTTGTCTGTCCGCCTTCGCACCCCTTGTTTGTGTAGACAGATGGCGAGGTATGGCGTCCTTCACCGCTCACTCATTTGCCTCTCATGAGGGGCTACGTCGGACCATCCAGTCATTTGTGACCATAAAAGAATTACAATGGAGAGGGGGGGGGGGGGAGGAAAAAAGAAATATATATATATATATATATACACAAAATGTCAACTATATACTGCTGAAGTGGCGAGTATTCAAAACATACAGTATATTTAGGTTATAATTTGAAACAGGGGAAAAAAGAAATGTTAGGCGTTAACTTAAAAAAAAGTCACAACTTTATTTATGCACTATATCTACTTCTTGCCAAAATGAGATAGACTTTCACGTGGTCTTATTTTTATAGCCAAATTAGTAAGAGGAGAAAAAAGGCTTCTGGTTCAGAATTAGGATAAACTAGGAAGAGACAGAGAGACTTGTACAGCTTTAGTTTAAATAACGACTAAGATTCTCCTTTTAGGTTGGAGTTATCTCGCCGGTAGATATATCTGTTATGTATGTACGATAAAGACACGGCAGGATCCTGAGTTTTCGTTTAACTGAGTGTCTAAAAATGACCTCTTTCTTTACTCCAGTAGTTAAATGAAAACACAGGGTTTTACTGCGTACCACTTGGCCACAGGCTTGTGAATGATGGTGAACTTTGCGAGGATGCTGTAGATTACAGTGGCTCTCAAAGTAGGGTCCAAGGATCCTCGATCAGGGGTTCCTCGAGGGGTTTCCGAACAAACCCTTGCAGGTCTGTATAACTCTTGAGTGTGTACCCATTGTACGGGTCCATTTGGTTCAATGTGTACATGTTAGGATGGTACCTTGAAATAATTGGTGTAGAACATGAATCCATTTTCAGACTTGAGTACTATCTGTGATTTGTAGTATTCTGTCTTATGATCGACGAACCATCATGACCTCTGCTTTTTGGACTTCTGTAAATCCTCTCTTGTGCTCTCTGATAAACAAAAGCTCAACCTCTGCCAAGCCTTCATGAAGCTGCTCCCAGTAACCTTTAGATTAGAAGTGCAATCTAATCCAGTCTAATCTAACCTCTACTAATGTCCCCCCTTCCCAGAAAAAAACAAAACAAAAACACTATTTGTATGTGCTTCTTTCCGGTAGTTCTGCCTTCATGATTGTCTCATCCCGTAGTAGTTTCAAGGTGGGGTTTTTTCCCGCACACTCTTTAAAAAGCTTGTATTACCTTTGACTGACGCTGTTCTAACTTCAGATCATTCGCTGCTGGGGGATAGGGGCTTATATTCAACGTTTTCGACGCAACAAAAGTGCAGCAGAGGCCACTAAATATGGTGAAACACATTGCAGTTTGGTTTGTAATCTGTGACGGTTAGGTTACTGTACATGTAATTTTGGTCAGTATGAGGCGAGATGCCATTTTAGACTCCCATGTTTAGGAGCCACTCTCTGTTTTCGTAGTGCCTTGATGCACTTTGTTTGGGAAAGCATTGGCTGATGTGATGACAGTAGAGCTACCGTATAGTACCTTTATATTGCAGCCATGCGATAAGATACACTTTGGGCGGTAAAAAGGATTTATTTTGTTTTGTATAATGGAGCCATCCTGTTGGCTTTAGCTTCTCTTAACCACAGAGCTACATGACTGCTTTCTCATATAGAGATACTGTACCGTTCCTTTACTAAGCCATGTATAGAGCTATGGTACATGTCCAATAGTATAAAGCAACCCAACGGGCCATAGACCAGTTTATATATAGTTGCGTTTCAGCCTGAACTTTGTGTGTGTTTGTGTTTGTGTATGGACGTGTGTTTGTTTGTGTTCTTTGCCCTCAAAGGGAATGTCTTTTAAAACGAGTGGAGTATGAAGTGTATGAAGGATGACAGTCATGGTAGCGTAGCCAATTTGTTTTGGTTTCACATATCACAACGTGCAAAGTGTTATACAGTTGATTTCACGAAAAAAGAAAAAAATACAGCTCGACATCTGTAATGATAGCGCAAATCGTGTCTCCCTTGACTCACAGAGGTGTCAGAAAGAATGTTTGGTGTGTCAGTGTGTTTCCGTTTTAAAGGCAACATAGCTACCGTACAAAAAGCCTCTTTAAATGCCTTAGTGTTATACAGTATGAAGCTCTGAGTATTTTCCCTGTTGTACACGGTGTGTACACACACACACACACACAGACACACACACACATCCACACAAATAAAACATCCCCTCCCTCTGTCTCGCATGCACGCATGCACACACGCACGCACGCACACACACATACACACACACAAAGACACCTCCAAATTAAATACTCCCCTGGACTTTTGGTGTTTTGGAGTATAGTGAGCTATACATTAGTATGTTGGTATCTTGAAATGGGCAGCTGGTGTTTTATGCCTGTTGAATGCATGACACCGGCTGTGGGGCATCAAAGACTTGTTCATACTTTGTTGCTCGACATGTAAACTTGACAAACTTGACAAAAGAGTCCAGTGTCAAAGCATAAATTACAATAAGCCTCGAAAGATTGAAAAGAATCCTCTGGCCCTGATTTTCTGCCCACCCCACTCTCACCCGGGCAAGACGTCACAACGATCCTAACCTTATAATAATAACTAACCACATTCTGTACAGTCTTAGATTCTATATCTGATAAAGACAAACATACTGGTAAATAAGTGCGGCAACAGCTTCAAACAAATCTGACAGATTAGAAACATAAAAGTGAGTTATTCACACAAGTGAAAAAAATGATAAGACCTAGTATTTCCATTTGGCTTCCGCGCGTGTTCACGAATGGGCCGGCCATTTACCCCTTGATGCTGTTCTGTTGCATTGTATTCTGGTATTTGTTTGTCTCTGTCCTGTGCCATTAATCCTGTCTCTTTTAACACTGTCTAGAAATGAATGCTACATGTTGCCTGTGGAAACGCACCCCCTGTGACTGCTTCTCTTATCCCGGCTCGGTACACAAGACACTCACAGTCACATGACGTGACTATAAATGTAGCACACCGACACAAACACATGATGCATACACAAGTAAACAAACACGCGTTAATTAACAGCCAGCTGGGAGAGGTTTGACCGGTGGAGGACCAAGTACTCAACCCTGGTACTTGAGTATAGATACTCATTATCAAATTTTACTCAACTACTTGCACATCAAAGCTGCTCCGTGAGTTTTCTTTTTAATATCAATTCATTGCTGTATTGAAATGTAGACATTTTCCAAAAACATTCAAACTTACACTTTGCAACACATATCAGTAATAGCGAAGATAGCAGCTCTACAAGCTCACAAGGTGTCACATTGCGACATGGACACCTCGGCAGAAGTAAGCCAACTAGCCAAGGATTTGACTTAACCCAGTGGCAGGTCAGAGATGAGCTCAGGGGTGTGCGTTTCCATAGAGAAAGCACAGGACTCAGAGAGAATCCTACTGATGTGTGTGAGTGTGTGTGTGTGTGTGTGTGGGGGGGTCCCAGGAAGGGACCACCAGATTGTAACTGAGGAGGGACACAGTTCTGTTTTCTGTGGTTTCAGAAATTTACTTTTGCCAAAAAATAGTGGGGCGGGAAATAAAAGAAAAAAAAAGAAAAGCTAAAATGGAGCAGCTTGTTGATGATGAGAGGGAGGAGCCTCCTGTCCCCGGCCCGGCCCCTCCCTGTCCTCGCTGCGTCCACGTAGGTGCGTCTGTGGGAAAGACGTGTGTATGTGATTCTGTAATCTGTAGTCCGGTGCTATGTGACCATGTTTGACAAAATGTGTGGTAAATAAAAAAATAAAAAAACAACAAACAAACAAAAAATGAGTAAAAATCTGTCAAATTTTAAGTTAGTTAAAAAAAAAAGGAAAAAAAAGGATTACAGTACTGCTTGAGATCTGAAGTCAGTTGTTTCATTTATTTTTTTGTTTATTTCTAGTGTGTGGGAGTATGAATGTTTGTGTGTGTGTGTGCGCGGTTGTGTAAGATTTCGCTCCTTCTTGCTGGGCATTGGTCCGTGTCGCTCCATTCTTTTGTACAGATGAAGCTAAAAGAAAAAAGAAAAAAAGAAGAGAGCAAAATTTGTAAAATATTGTGTCTGTGACTCCTTGTAAAATATTTTCAAATTGTTTATTACAGAGAATCAGTTATTAAATAATGTTCATATTTTTCACTTCATTTCAATGTGTGGTGTTTTGTTTTCCCCACTTGTTTCACATGTTCTAATCTGCTTATCTCTAATGTATACATTAATGTGCAACATTGTTTTCTCAATCAACAGTAAACAAACCAACATACATTATATAGTGTACATACATGGTATCTGCACATTTCTCACAAGTTACAATTTAAGGACTTTTAAGACCTTATTTATACCAAATTGTCAAATATTATGTAAAGCAAAGCAAAGCAAAGTTATTTGTTTACCCAGGGTGAATGGACTAAGCTCGAGATGCTTGTTTACAGCCAGACCCTGCTCATAGAACATTTCATGATAGGGGTTCAATGCCTTGCTCAAGGGCACTTCAGTGGTGGTAATTTTAACGTGCCGGTCCGGGGATTCGAACTGGCGACCTTCCGATAACAAGACCGCTCCGCAAACCGTTCGGCCACCGCTGCCCATAAAAGTAAGAAAGAAAGAAAGTGGCAGGCTGATCTACAAGCTCACAACGCCTTGCCGACCGTGTGAGGCGTTGTGCAATATTTATCTGTGGCCGAGTCAAACTAAATTGAACGCCTCAATTCTGACATTCTTACAATTTGCGGGTCGCAGACGTTTTGGGAGCACTAGATATACACCAAAATGAGGAATCACTGTAAGGGGTGAAGTGAACTACTGTATGAAATGATACAGTACATACAGCATGCGTTCACAACGTGTTCAGGAAGTCTGTGAGAGCCTTATGCCAAGTGTCCGGGTCGTCTAGGTAACACGGGTGTCCCGCCCCCTTCATCACCACCACGCTGTGATTGGCCAGATTCCTCAGGTTGCTGAGTGACAGCTCTCCGAGCTGGGTGTCCTGGTCACCATACACGATCAAAGCTGGGACCTGAACAGACACGCATGGAATGGACGATGGAACATTAACTCTTATCTCTACCGCTAGCTGTTAGCATGAACCCCAGTTCCAGGGGCCAGCATATGCGTTCACTTTAAAAGTGGGAGTTTGCCCCCCGCCCCCCACACACTCTCACTACACACACTCTAGTATCATTGGAACACGTACACACTCTTTACCTCTCGTCAGAAGCGTTTACATGGCAAAAAAGTTAGAACGTGGAGATTATGGCTGTGAATCTTTGGGTGTCCCACGATTCGATTCGATTCCGATTCTTAGGGTCACGATTCGATTCAAAATCGATTCTCAATCCAAAAACGTTTTATTTATTTATTCAAAAGCATTTTTTTTTTCAGATTCAAAATGATTCTCTATTCAAAATGATTCTCGATGATTCAATACATAGGATTTCATCACAATCTACTCCAGCCAACTGAAGTGACTATACTACAGTAACTTGAAAATGACTGAAGACATGTTTACTGTGATTAGGGTAAGCTTACATTTCATATCACAAACACCATGTAGTGAAAACTCCTGTAACTGTAACAAATCGATTTTTGGAAACTATGAATCGATTTTGAATCGTTCATAACAGGAATCGCTTTTTTGACACCCCTAGTGGAGATACTGTAGGTTTTCCGCAGCAATATTCTTTATACGTACCTTCACACTTTGGTATTGCTCTGCGGTGAACTTGTCAGTGCATATGGGAGCTATAGGGACGTAGGCCCGTACCAGGGCCTGGTGCTGGAAGAGGAAAGGAAGGGAGTACATGCCACTGAGCGAGGGACTGACCAGCACCACCGGGCCCAAGCTCAAACCCTCACACAGCTCTTTTAGGAAGCCACCTGGAGCCAGCTCCCCCACTGCTGCAGGGGCTTCTGCTGACTTAGACTGGCCAAGACCTAAAGAACAAGAGACACGGCAGATAAAGGAGAGATGGCATTTACAGGCAGAATGCGGTAAAAAAAAAAGAAAAAAAGAACAGTGCAACTGTTGCAACTTGGACAAGGCTGAGTCGGCTCTAGTGAAATTTGCAACGTTCGACACGGCAACTCATGGTGTCTCTCGTGGCTCAAGTTCCCTAGAGACGACACCCCTCCGTCGCGGTCGATATCTAGACTTTATTCGGATTCGATCACAGAAGGTTTGGGAGTTTGATTAGTGAAGCACGCTACCGGGCAGCCAGCCCGGTACCCCCCAGAAGGGGGGTTTCTGACTCTATTAGAATACGTGTGCGAATGGCCTGTCCGAAGACATTGCACCTACATACTGTAGAACAGGGGTGCCCAAAAGGTAGATCGTGATCTACCAGTAGATCACAGGCTTTTGGCATCTGCCATTTGAATTAAGGTGACTTGATTGATTGACATAAAAAGGACCTGTCAGCTCAAACCCACAAAGCAATACATTGTTTTCCAGAACGTTGCAGACAAACATTATATAATATGTATAAAAAAACCTACCAATTCCATTTTGCTCTTCTATTTCCCATTCTAAGTGTGTTTGTCGTATAACTAACGCCTCAGGTAGCAATGGGATAATATTTTATGGGGTGGGTAGATCTTGTTGAGCTTGTCAGTTTAAAAGTATTCTCGAGTCAAAAAAGTGTGGGCACCCCTGCTGTAGAAGCATGCCCATTTTCAACCTTCAGAATTGGTCCTCACTAATCATGCTCAGTTTCAGATGGAACAGTTCCCATCTACTACTTGTTATTGGTGGACAGCTCAGAAGCCTGAACTGAAAATGACAATCAATCTGGGGATTCCACAGCCTTGCTTTCTCTTCCTGGCAACTTTGATAGTATGCTGAAATAGAAGCCATTGTTACAATAAAATAAAAGTTTGAAATCTTATTTGAAAAGTCCAAACCTTTTCTGTCTGAGCGATTTAGCAAACACCACTTGCAGGCCCCTTTGTAAATCCTTGAGTATTTAACTGTAGAGTACACACACACACACACACACACACACACACACACACACGCACGCACGCTCACGTCTACCTACCCGTACCATACCTACCTGAATTGATTGATTGATTGATTGAAATATTTATTAACAGTTTGCAGAATTACAGTACATTTCAAGCACAAACTCAATACAAAGACTGTTAACTGTGAGTGGACGACCCAATTAAGCATTACACTTGTTTACAAGAGGGTCCACCTTGTTCAATTCATCAAAACATTTAGAGACGTACAAATAGACACTTCTATATAGTCAAAGAACAGAACAGGAATTCATCATAGAGGTAAAAACGGAAAAGAGACATATACAGTGACCTGGCAGGTCAACAGCTACAGCCCGGCATCCTGCTGTGGCCAGGGTCTCCATGGTACCAGTCCTGAGCCAGTTCTCTGATGAGAAGCGGATGCCGTGCAGGAGCAGAACTGACAGCCTAACAGCACCCCCCGTGGCCGGCACGGCTTCTCTGTAAAACAGCGGCGATGTACACGACTCCACGGTGACTGTCCCCTCTGTCATTTTAACAGCTGACGTCATGGTCCGCTCCTATACTGTCCTAGGAGGAAGTAGCAGAGATTTTTTAGAGACGCTGGGAAACTTGGAAGTAGGGAGAAGTCTGAATGGATTATTGTTAATAATTGTTCGCCAAGCAATGTGCACTACTAGCCTTATTTACTGCCTTGTTGTTTATGTACAAACGTAGACTACAAGAAAGTGGATGTGCAAGAAACGGAAGAAGTCGTTATTCCTTCGTCTTTCCTCGATGGAAGATGATAACGGGGATTAAAAGTTAAATTGCCTTAATAGACTTAATTGTCTATAGTAGGCTACTGACAACAATAAACATCCGACGTTAAACACATGAATGTGTGAAATTACCTTTGAACTTATAGGACATTCCCATATTGCAATAGCTCGATCTATTTACCAGACATGATTTTCTTTATTTTTTTTTAAAGATTTGGCTGATCGAACTTGCATTGCAGCGTAGGACGTCATCCCTTACCTCGAAGACCAATGATGTCCTGGCCTGTTAAACCATGATAGCTGTTAAACCAGGAGAAAAGTGCGGACGGTTTCACTTTCTGTAAAACAGCAGAAGACTTTTGATTGCACAACTATTAAAGTCACTCAGTACAGGAAGTAGGTGTAATTCCTTCAAAATAAAAGTATTTAAACTGCGCATTTAAAGTTTTAACTATATTCACATCCTCATTGCAGTTATTTTCATATTTACGTTACAGTGCGATTTCTTGAAAAACTTGATACAAACCGATATGAGTAATCTTGTAATTTCTTTTACATGAAGTTGTTTATTGTAGGTCATAAATTGGTCAGTTAATTCGGTACATGACTTGACTACTGCAGTTCATCTCAATGTGAAGCTATCCACAGCATGTCAGCATGTGCTATCACCATGCATGTGCTAAAACCTGAACAGTTCAGATTCATTGAATATGATATCAGATTCAGATGAACTGAATTGATATTAAGGGCCCTAATGGAAGCTTTTTTCTTGGGTTATAAACCCTCTTAGTAGACCTAATTGAACTGTAGTTTCTTGTGCTTTTTTCTGCAAACGGTTAATATGGTTTTCAATCAATTCAACCATGTACTCGCATGCCGACCAACAGATACTATTATATGCAGAACAGAGTCCGTTCTATATGATAAACGAGACATTATACTGACCTCTAGCCTTTACAACAAGTATTGCATGCTTTTTATTCTATTGACAGCCGCTCGTCTTCTATCCTGCAATGAACAAAACAACAACTTGTAGACTTGTGGTGCCATAATGTTGTTATCAGAAGGAATATAGTGTATGCGGGGAGAAATAATGTAAAATGTAAGACACATTTCGTGATTTTTCTCCTTCATTAATGATTAATGCACGTATTGATTGGTGTTGGGTTTTCCGGAATATGGCCCTCTGTTTGATCAATGTTCGTTTGTGGCTGGTCTGTGTTTTATTTGTGCCTTATTAGCTAAACACTAGATGATAGCTTACTACAACACCGTGGCTTTTCACGCCTCCCACTGTAGTTTTGGTTAGGTAAACTCTGTCTCTGTCCTGTGTCATTATGCCTTCTCGTTAGCCGACATATTGGGACTATTTTGTAAAACGAAACGTCAGAGGAACGCTTTTTTTGGGGTTTTTTCTCCCACATTGATCATTGACAAGAGGAACAATGAAACACTTAGTATTCTGTATTGTGGCAATTTTCAACGGACTGGCACTGGGTAAGGTTTTGCAATTCATTGTAACCTAGAAATATTTATGTAGATGTTGTAGGCCTATAATATTTTACACTGAGCACTCTGACAAAGTTATGTGTAAATAGGATATTAAGGCCTATACATTGTAGCTCCCTTTGTTGTTGTATTGTAATGTTATGTTGTGATAACAAATAAGTGAACCAACCTATTGTTTTTAAATTATTATTTGGGAAATAGTGGCTTCGACTTGGAGGACATGTGTGTTAATTATTGTACTTATTTGAAGTATGACAGTAATTCGATAATTAATGATGTTATCCTGTAAAGGGCAGGCTGCTTTACTAGCTTCACAAACATTTGCAAATTCTTGGTCCAAAGGTTATATGTGTGCAGGCTCATGCCCAAATGTTGATGTACCAATAATGTGCATACTGATACTGCATAGTATAGGCTATGGGTTTATTTTGCAATGGCAAAATAGGCACAAAAAGGAAATACATTGATATATATCCCTGCATGGGAGCACCTGCCAACAACGAAATGGATCAGTGCTGTGTTATAGGGCCATAAGTAGTGTGTACTTGTCTTGTTCCATTGCACACTCCAGGGCATCGCAGTGCACTCAATGACTTCCAGCGCTCGGAGGGGAGGGAGCTGGTTCCCACATCCTGGAATTCTGCCCGGGTTGTCATGCTCACAGGCCTGGGCCTGGAGGACTGCGCTGCTAGATGCGCACAGTCATTAGAGTGCCGGTAGGATTTGTCCCATACTCCTCGAGAGGCCATTAACCACAACGAACTCCATGTATTTTGTTGACCGGGGTCCCTAGGGGCCTACACGCTTTGTTCCACTCTAAAAAAAAGGTGGCAACTGGAACCGACATTGGTTCTTCTTCAGACTCAGAGGCCCCTTTTCCACCGGTTGGTTCCCAACGGGAACCGGTTCAGTTCTTTTTGGTTTTTCTTTTTAGTCCATGAGCCAGAGCTCCAAAATTGAAACATTAATTATGAATTGAGTGGTCAAAACCATACCTATATTATTATTATTATTGTTATCACCATGAAACTTCCCCAATTGAGTACTTACACGAAGACAATGATTTATTGTATTACAAATTTAACATTTTTAAATATGCAAATGAGGCATTATGTAGGAAAATATGCAAAATAATCGAAAATATGAAAAAGCTACTACTGTGGAAGGGTTATCATGTATTAATTTACTTGTATTGATCCTATAAACAATTTAATATAGGGTACACGTACAGACACCAATTTTGGAGCTCATGGACTAAGAACCAAAAAGAACTGAACCGGTTCCCATTGGGAACCAACCGGCGGAAAGTGGGTCAGAGTGATGCCATCTAAGAACCATTTTTTGTTCTGTTCCATACCGGAACAAACCTTTCAGACCATGGTCCTTTGAAGGCATACAGTAGTATGTAACTTTGCTAAACATTTCCATCTATAGAGGGTAATGCGTGTGACATCATCATCATAGTTTTGCGGGAAAGCCTACTGAGTAGCAAAAACTTTGCCACTTGATTTACCACTCGATTTGGTAAACTCACGTTATGCATGCGCATACCCTCTATACAAGCAGTCATCATCAGCCACGGGTGACGGGAGTATTGATTGATTGATTGAAGAATTTATTAACAGTTTGCAGAATTACAGTACATTTCAAGCACAAACTCAATACAAAGGCTGTTAACTGTGAGTGGACGACCCAATTAAGCATTACACTTGTTTCCAACAGGGTCCACCATGTTCAAATCATCAAAACATTTAGAGACGTACAAATAGACACTTCTATAGACAGAAACAGGAATTTATCAAAAAAGAATTCATCAAAAAGGAGGTAAAAAGGGAAAAGAAAAATATACAGTGAGGGGAAAAAAAAGGGGGGGGCGGGGGGGGGGGGATTCACGTTCAGCTCCGTTAAATTGTTTGTTTTCCTTGGAGGAGCTGCGTTGGGTCCCCAAGTCGGCTCCGTGGCCGTACCTTGAGTTGGCTGTGTGGCCGTGACCATCTCTTGTGTTGTCCTTGCGTTGGGTCCCCAAGTTGGCTCAGTGGCCATACCTTGAGTTGGCTGTGTGGCCGCGACCGTCTCTTGTGTTGTCATTGCGTTCGTGTTTGAGGGATTCCGATTTTACAGGGGCCAGTTTCGAATTGCAGCCGTCCGTAGGTGCCCTTTGAGAGCGGTTTTGAAAGAGTCAAGGGATTCGCATGTCTTAATGACAGTTGGTAGGGCGTTCCACATTTTAGTGGCATAGGAGCGAAAAGAATTTAGTCCCTTGTTTGTGCCGAATCTGGGTTGTACATGGTTCGTTGCACTCCCTCTGGTGTTGTGGGTGTGGACTTCGTTAACATTAAGGAAGTATCTAGACAGGTACATGGGTATCTTGGTGGTGTATCGAATCTTGTGGACCAGACCCATTGCAAGATGCTGTACTCTGTCGTCGACCCTAAGCCATTCCAGCCTGTCGAAGTGGGCAGGGGTGAGGTGGGTTCGGGGGGCTAGATCAAGTAGGAGCCTGACCAGTTTGTTTTGGGAAGTCTGGAGCCTGGTTTTAAGGGCCTTTGAGGTGCTGTGGTACCAGGAGGTGCATGCATAGTCAAAGAAACCCTGTACAAGGGCTCCTGTTAAGGTCTTCAAGGTGTTTTTGTTGACCAGTGAGGAGATCCTGTAGAGGAATCTTGTTCTATGGTTGACTTTTTTGATTACGTTGGTGGCCATTTTATCACCGGAAAGATTAGCCTCCAGGATGGAACCTAGGTAGGTAATTTCATCTTTACGTGTGATAACATTGTCACCCACTCTAACCAAGAAGCCATTTGCCTTGCTGAGATTACTAATAGAGCCAAAGAGAATGGATTCAGTTTTTCCCAGGTGTAAAGATAGTTTGTTATCAGCGAGCCAGGTGCAGATTCTACCGAGTTCAGAGCTGAGGGCATTTTCAACCTGCAGTTTGTCCCTGTCCGAGACCAGCAGTGCTGAGTCATCTGCGAACAGTAGTGCAGAAACGGGTACACTTTACCTTTCGCTTGTATTTTTGTGGGTTTATTTTGGTTGCCCAAAAATGTCCCTGTCTACCAAAAACAAACAGTGAAAACGCCAAAACAGGGCGATGAACCTCTGCAAGTAAACACCACCACACTACTGCAGTGGCTGATAAATAAGAGTTACACAGGCTATGCCTTTAAATAACCATTAATTTGGTCCACAAATGTTTCCCTCTACAAATCTCTTTGTCAACAATAGCCAATCTACGACTATGACACAATACGTCGTGAGCTTGTATTGATCTGCACCAATTTGTATCTGAATGTTTTGACATGCCAAGAATAAGGATGCCAGGGTTCACACAGTACATACTATACTGAGTGGAATACATGCGTCTGGAAAGTAACTATAGTACATGTACTCAAGTACGGTACCGGATCAAGCACACAAGCATTGATTTCCTACTGTATATTCATGATGTTGAAACACATTGTTAGAATAGTCAGTAGTGTTGAGCTTGTTGATCTGCAAAATGGCGACTGTGGCTCAAGAGGTAGAGCAGGTCGTCCAATGATCCATGGGTCGGCGGTTCGAATCCCGGCTCCTCCTGTCTACATGTCAAAGTGTCCTTGGGCAAGACACTGAACCCCAAATTGCTCCCGATGTGCTGGTTGGAACCTTGCATGGCTTCCGCCGCAATCGGTGTATGAATGGGTGAATGTAATGCGCCTTGGATAAAGGCGCTATATAAATGCACCATTTACCATTTACCATTGCAACATTTAAAAAAAAATGAATTTGGATCCTGAAAAGTAACAGTTCTGGACATCTGAGGTTTCCACCCGACAGACAGACAGAGACGACATGCAAAGTTATGACATCAGTCGTCCATGATATAGCTGTGACATATCTCTCTCTTGACTTTTGTCAAATTTGCGAAAGGTTTCAGCCAGAACAGACTTGGCTTTGATTAGGAAATTAAAAGTAGATATTTCAAAAAGTATAAAACATATTGTAATAGTATAAAAGTGGGGGTTCTTCTGTGGCCTACTGGCAATGTACATGAAGATTGCTGCTGTTTGTGAGATAAGCTCCAGACACACACGCACACACACACACACACACACACACACACACACACACACACACACACACACACACACACACACACACACACACACACACACACACACACACACACACACACACACACACACACACACACACACACACAGTGCCACTGTGCCGGCCTCTTGCAAAGCCATGCTGTAAAGAAACATGTGACTATTCTAACTGTACTAAGTACTGTACTTACAGTACTTTACTTTACGACTACGTATTTCACTTCAATTATTAGAAAATGGCCGATCTACAAGCTCCAAAAGATTTGAAAACAATTTAGACATAATATGTTAACGGCACATTCTGCACAACGGGTAGACAACTTTTACTTTTGGTACTTTACTTTACTTTGGTACTGGTATATTTTGATGCCAATACTTTTGTACTTTTACTCAAGTGCAATTTGAGTGTGTTTCTACATTGCAGTATAACTGCGTAAAAAAGAAAGAAAAGAAAGACAAAGTATAACTTTTTCCACCACTCTTGGTATGCAAAAACATGACTGTGAAAAAAATCCCTCAACCCTAGAGCCTTCAACTACGAGACCCGTCCTGTCATCTCCTGTAAGCACCTGCCCTGGGTGGGCGATGGCAGCAACGCAGAGGTCAAGCGCAATGTCAACTGTGACCTGTACGAGAAGAAGGGTGAGATGAGATGAGTCACAAAATGTTTACTGAAGGTTCCAGCAGTGTGTGAACTGTTTGCTGTGTGGGTTGATTTCTCTTACCTTCACTTCTAATCCCCCAGAGCTCACACCGAGTTTAGCAAATCCTCTTTTTCTTTGAATGCCCCCGAGACTCCTGGAAGAATGCCCTTCAACACGTTTTAAAGTTTGTTTCTATGCCAGCGGTGGGCAGCGGTGGCCGAACGGTTTGCGGATCGGTCTTGTTATCGGAAGGTCGCCAGTTCGAATACCCGGACCGGCACGTTAAAATTACCACCGCTGAAGTGCCCTTGAGCAAGGCATTGAACCCCTACCATGAAATGTTCTATGAGCAGGGTCTGGCTGTAAACAAGCATCTCGAGCTTAGTCCATTCACCCTGGGTAAACAAAGAACTTTGCTTTTGCCATTGTTTGCACAGTAACTATGACCACGCTCTATTGTGTATCTATTTGTAGTTTTTTAACCTACTTAGGGCCGATTCATACTCCTATTTTACCGCTGTTTCGGCGCTGTCAGAAATTTTCAGTAGCACCGAAGAGCCGACTTTAGGACGGTACTCGCCCCCCCGAACCTCAAATGACGTCACATTGTAGGCTCTACAGAGCCGAACCGACTTTTATTCGGCTCTAAAATAGGAGTATGAATCGGCCCTAAGTATTTCATTTTAGTATCTAGTGAAAGTAATTGATAGAAAATAACTAAGTCGTTATTTGGGTGAAGTGCTCCTTTTAAATAAAAGTTTGAAATGAAATGATGTTCTTTCATCCTGAAGTGTATGTACGGAAGTGCATCGTAGGCAAAGGGGAAGATTACAGAGGCAAAGTCTTCACGACCAGAAGTGGACACACTTGCCAGCAGTGGTGGTCAAAGTTCCCCCACGACCACAGGTGAGCCCAATCCTCTGAGCTGTGTTGTTATCCTTCTGTCACTTCTAGTCCTGGGGTTGTTTAAAACGCGGCCTCTCCATCTGCTGCAGGTGGACCCCCACGGCTAGTAACGGCCTGGAGTTGAACTACTGCAGAAACCCAGACGGGGACCGCATCGGGCCGTGGTGCTACACCACCGACCCAGAACGCCGCTACGAGAGCTGCAACATCCCGCACTGCAAAGACGGTACCGTACGCTACCTACACCCCGCTCTGTTCACACATCCATCACTTCTCGTGCTATAATGTCTTAATCTTAAAGCTATATAAACTGTAAGTTTATGGTTATGTCTCTCTCCGGATGGAGACCCGCGGACCCTCATCTGAGAATGTTTTGTGCCAGGGACCCCCAGAAGAGAACGTTTGTGTTGAAAAATGCAAAATGATTCAACATTTGTTTGGCAAGCATCATGTTTTAGTTTTAATAATAATCTTAAATTGTATTACAATAATTGCATTGTGCATTATATTGTAAAAGTCAGTGTAAAAGTCAGTATAAAGTCATTGCTCTCTCAAATTGGGTGAGGTGGTTCCAGGGGGTCTCCAGCAAAAGTAGTATACAGAATCATTTTAATCACTTTATCCATGCGTTGGCTATACAAAAATAGCAGATCTACAAGCTTGCAGCGCGTCACTGCGAGCTTGTACATTTTCAAAGAATTTGGTGAAAAATATCCAATATATATTAATATTATTATTATTACTTTGAAATCTTGAACACAAAAACATTAATGATGTTACGGATCTGGATAGACCGTTTACTATACAGTAAGTTGATGTAAAAATAGATTTAACCTTGTGGTATGATGTTTTTAACTCTTGGGGCAGTATTATGCGTGTCTTAAGTACCAGGTCTTATTACTTAACTTAATACCTGGAGGCGTGATCAATGCCATTTGGCCACTCAGAATAGCCAAATGGCATTGACCACGCCTCCAGGTCTTAAGTTAAGTCATAAGACCTGGTACTTAAGACACGCATAATACTGCCCTTGGGTCTTTGTACCCATGCTCTAATAAGCGACAGCTCCATGATTCGACATGCAACTCCTTGCAACATGCAAGTACTTTTATCCCCAATGGCAGTTGGTAAATGGTAAATGGTGCATTTATATAGCGCCTTTATCCAAGGCGCTTTACATAGATTGTGCATCAATTCACCCATTCACACACACATTCATACACCGATGGCGGCAGAAAACATGCAAGGCACTAGCCAGCACATCGG
Organism: Electrona antarctica; assembly: GCF_951216825.1. NCBI lineage: Eukaryota > Metazoa > Chordata > Actinopteri > Myctophiformes > Myctophidae > Electrona > Electrona antarctica. Next base: position 14,636,201 of record NC_136790.1, read on the forward strand.
GAGCAATTTGGGGTTCAGTGTCTTGCTCAAGGACACTTCGACACTAACTCTGGGGGAGCCCAGGTTCGAACAGGCAACCTTGCGGTTACCATCCAGCCACTCGACCTTAAAACTGTTTTGTTGCAAGGAGTTGCATGGCAAATCATTGGTGCAAAGCAGAAATCCTCTGCTTAGTCACAGATGCGTCGGAGATGCTGACATTTCCGTAGGGAATGTTTTTAGCGATTAAGGTGAGGGGAGTGAAAGCTGTCAGCTCTCAAAATCGTATTACGGCCTGTGTTCTTATGGAAGATTGTTGTTATGCAGCTCCCCTGACGATGGCTTCAAAAGTTGTTTGGATTTCTTCCTGGCTGTACTCTATTGCTATCCCACATGTGACAGCTCAACGCTGTCACATGTGGAGTTGAGATAACTGTGGAACTCCACAATTAAGGTCTTGTAGGTCCCCTTTGTAGAAGAATATTAAATCGACTATGTAACGTCCAAATGATTTAGTCTCTGTGGAGATTGGAAGGGCCCGTGATGTGTTTCTCTTCCCATAGTCCCAAGAAAAGGCAGGTGTAGTTGGGGGGGAAACTGGCACCCATGGCTGTGCCCGTTTTTTCCTGAACAGCGTGTTCTGGAAAACAAACACATTATTTAACGTCTACTCTATTCCGTTAATGATTGAATACATTCATTTGGTGGATTGTCATCCATCCTGGACTGTAGAAAGTGGTTTATTGATTCCAATCCATCTTTGTATTTACTTTGATATTGCTGTACAGAGATGTAACATCCATTGTGACCATGAATGCAATATTTTTGATCTCCTCTATTTCATTGAGTACATGTGTGTTTTATGTTGGAAGATCAAGATGAAGCGGTCAATATATCGAGAAGCTGGTTCAGAAATGGAATCTATGTCACTGATAATGGGTCGGCCTGGAGGATTAACTGCATTTTTATGTATTTGTGGGAACATGTAGAATGTGGGTATTAAGAATGTGGGTATTTTAGGACCGGTTTTGAAATGAAAATCTCGCTCCTTTTCTGTTGTCCACTTTTTCTCAACAGCATTGTTCAGATCTGTCAGTTAATTCACGCATGTTGCATGTACTCTACACTACAGGAATGTAATGCATACATACCTCTGTAAGGAAAGTAAACCCTTACATGCATGTGTAGTGGCCTTACAAAGGTACTGAATGAATGAATGGATGAATGGATGAATGAATGAATAATTTATTTGTTGACCCATCCCACACGGGATTATCAGACACAGCAATTAAAACAGTAACAAAAACAAAACCATGCAGGTGTCACTGTGTAGCCAGCCAGCAACTCGACCAGATTGCAAGCAGGTGCAGTAGACCCACACAGACCTGCATAGAAACAGGTGCAGTAGACCCACACAGACCTGCATAGAAACACTATTACATGTAACAGAGTATTGTCCTTATACAGAGGTGTGCATTACCTGTAATGGAGAGGACTACAGGGGACAAGTGGACCACACAGTGAGCGGCAGAGAGTGTCAGAGATGGGACCAGCAGCATCCTCATCAGCACATCTACCAGCCCGAAAAGTATTTATACAACACTATACTTTATACAAAGTGTTTATAATTGATATTATGTCTGACTATTAGCTCTATTAGCTCGACTACAGGAACTAACCCACTTTGACCCGAGATCAGATTCTAAAAATGTCTTCTACATCCTGACAGTTTTCTGAAAAAGCTAAGTTTCTATGTCAGTCCTCAAGTCATTTTTCAAAAATAGCAGACCTACAAGCTCGTGGCGCGCTATGAGCTTGTAGATCTGCTATTCTTCAATAGCTAAAGCATAACATAATGCTAACACCAAAAGGGGTTCCCGCCCAAAATGGGCTAAGAAAACCACACTGTAGCATATTACACAGCTACAGTAGGTTCTGAATTTGTTTCCATAAACAATGGTTAATAGAATGTAGAACGTCTTCTTTCAATTTGTTTCTAAAATAGCAAAAAAAAAAGAAAGAAAAACTGCAAGCTCATATTGTCCCTTCAAGGTGGGTTATAATAGAAATGTAAACAAAAACAAAAATATTAAACATGAAAATTAAAGTGAAAATAGATCTATTTGCAGAGCTATTTTCAGCAAAGAAATGTGGTGTAGAGGGGATAAAGGAGCAGACCCTAGTATAGACCACTGGGGGACCCCGGTCAACAACTTTTAGTTTAAGTGGCTGATACACTGACACCACGGCGCGTAATCAGCGCCTCAAACTGTGACTCCGCCCACCCCCGGGGGAAGTTGTGATTTGCGCTCGTTCACTGCAATGCAATTTGCGGCATTTTCAAAACAGTATTGAGCAGAGTAGCGATTATCAAACGTATTTGCAATGCCATACGTTGAAAGATCTGTTGCCCGTGGACAAGGCAAGTTAGATAGCATCGGCATAGATGTTTGTCCGTATGTGATTAAGGATTGGACCAAGTTGCATTGGCAGCCATAGAAAGTTCTTACCCCAGGCTAAAACCTGATGTGACGTTTTTGGGCGTTCCTGTCTAGCGTGGTGTCAGTGTATAGTCCTGTCTAGCGTGGTGTCAGTGTATAGTCCTGACTAGCGTGGTGTCAGTGTATAGGCCAAATTCTAATTTTGTGAATTACCGGAAAAAGCATGTTTATTTGTACAGTACATGCCAGATATTATTGCTTATATTTTCTTTTCAGCCTTGACCCCAGATTACCGAACCGTGCTTGTTACGACCCAACCATGATAATTAATTGACATAATAAATGATTTGGCTCCTGACACCAGCCAGGTGTTTAATAATTCAAATGTGAATAAAGTCAATACATTTAAATTAACAAAGCAGTATTAATCACAAAAAGAACAGGACAAATAATTGTTTTTCAAAGGGAGGTCATGGAGGAGAAAACTAATTTAATAGCTGACTTTATTGGCAGAAGGCTTTAGCATTTCTTTTGGGGGAAATAAAATAAAATAAAGACGCACACAAGGTTTTTGTTTTCAGTGTGCCACGTTGACCAAAAACGTCTTCAAGCAAGCTGTGTTTGTAAAGTTGTTTCAAGGTACTACTACTGCTCATAACTGCTTAACCCCTGTATACTTTGTTGAAAGGTGTCCCCCTGGGGTCCCCCCTCTACACCAAATATCTTTGCTGAATGTATACATATTTTTGAGTGGTGCAAACCACTCCAACAACCAGCTTTGTCTGTACCCGTGTACCCGTGTATGTACCCGTGTACCTGTACGTGGCCCACGCACAGGTGAGCATGGTTGCTATGGTTAGTGTGTGACGTCACTGCACCACTCAGTTCACACAGGTGTGATTTTTTAACTATGAATACAGGTGTGCCCTGATATTTTGCCTTGCCCGTTGGTATGCTTGGGGCACAGAAAGTTTGGTATATTAGGTAAAACATCTCCACTGTTTTGACATACATCTTTATTGACATACACGTCTGTATTCCATGTATCTCAAGAACCGTTCGACCCACCGACTTCATTTCATTCGCCCCACGCGTCACAGACGTGTGTCGGTCGGATAGGCGGTTGTCCACAACCACCAGAAAAGGCTCTGGCCCAAATGAGCCAATTCATTGCCATGGCAAGCCTAGCCTAAGCTTGTTTGGCAAATTCCCCACACCTGTCAAACTCCCCACACCTGCCGTTGTTTCATTACTTATTAGTCTGTCCACTTTCCACAGTCAGTTTGCACTCTTCAGACTTCTCCACAGACGTTTACCACACTGACTGCACAAAATGGACTTGCACCTCCACCACTGAAACAGTTCATAGATCGAAGGGACAGTGGTGACAGAGCAACAAGGGCAACTACCAGAGGGGACTGTGAAGTGCCAATCAGACGTAGTGTGTTTGGTAAAACAGTCTTCTCTGTTAGAGCCTCCCATCACTGGAACAGTCTCCCCACAGAAGTAAGAGAGACTTCCAACTATCTGACCTTCAAATTCAACCTGAAAAGGTGGCTAAAAACGATTCAAATCTGTAATCATGATTAACTATCAGCACTATTTAGTATTTACAACCGGTGTCATTTCTTTGTGGAGTTGCTGTTGTTCTGTCCCCTGTACCATGTTGATCTGTTCCTGTATTTTACTGTATTGTACTGTGTTTTCATATGGACATGGTGTTGGGTGCTGGCACATATGCACACATGGCATCAACGCATGGTGCTGTGTGCCGGCACACACACTCTGTCTTTCTTTTATCTGTTGTATTGTGTTTTTGTATGGACATAGTGTTGGGTGCTGGCACATATGCACACATGGCATCAACGCATGGTGTTGTGTGGTGTGTGCTGGCACACTACACTATGTCTTTCTTTTATCTGTTTTGTATTGTGCTTTTGTATGGACATAGTGTTGGGTGCTGGCACATATGCACACATGGCATCAACGCATGGTGTTGTGTGCTGGCACACTACACTATGTCTTTCTTTTTATCATTCATTTCTTAAGAGCCTGCCCAGGGACTACAGATGAAATTTAGCTTTGGCTAACTCTGGCCCATTTACATTGATGTGAAAACTGACATGTTGATTAATGAGCTTTGTCCCTGTCAAATAAATAAATAAATAAATAAATAAATAAGGACTTTCTAAAACCGCCCATCATCCCTGACATGCCCATATATGCCTATGGCCATATATACTGATAACGGGGATCTCCATTCTCCATATAAAGGGACATGGACAGACAGACAGAGAGATGTCCATATATGGCCATAAAAGCTCTATATAGCATTCAGAGATTGTGGAATAGTTGTCTGGCTACGCGAGACTAGCTGGTGTCCAACGGGCACTGTTGTCTAGTCAAAATCAATAAATAAAAAACTCTGTTTTCCAGGTATCCAGATAAGAGTTTGGATGACAACTACTGCCGTAATCCAGATGCATCCCCAGTTCCCTGGTGTTATACCACAGACCTTGACGTGGAGAGAGAGAACTGTGAGATCAGCAAGTGCAGTAAGACATTGAACTTCTCAAACTTTTCTGTTTAATTCCATGGACCTCCGTAACTCTGAGAGTGTACAAATGGAACCAACATGCTGACATTTCACACAAGTGAAGGTGGAGTCTCTCCTTGACCTACGGTATAGGGCTGCTGGCACTGAGTATCCCTAACGTCTGAGGGAAAGCTCAAATGTTACAGAATAAATTCCACAATATTGGATTATAGTTCTTTCTGGTGTGAAGATTTGATTTGTTTTTCTAATAATAGCTTTCATTTTGTATAGAGCCTTTCATGAACCCAAGGACGCTTTATGAAATGAACAACCAACAAACAAACAACTACGTATAGTATATGCCATAAGCCTGAGAGAATAGGGGCCCTATTAAGCAAGTGGAATCTAATTACATATAATTTTACAGTTTTTAAGACGTGGGGGCGTGTGCAATGTCATATTACAATTATGGGCCAGGTAAGAAGCGCTTTCGACACCCCGTGGTGTGAGCAAAACGGCCTTGAATTAGTCATGGGAGTGTTTCAGGGAGTTTTGAGGCTTACCCAATGAACATGTCCGTACTATTCTCTTTACGACACCAGCTGATGTCCTCATGGAATGCGCCCTTTTCGGCAAGTGGTATTACATTTCTGCAGACTGGCACCATAGACATGACATGACTTTGTCACATTTGGGTTAATTATTCCTATTGCACTGCATGCTGTCACCTTTATGCCTCAAAAGAACAGATCCACAAGCTGTCACAGCCATGATGTGCATAGCTTGTAGGCCTATGTCTCTATTTTGTTAAGTAACTTGCAGTGTTCATTGGAAAGTCATTACAGCGGCGCAGCCATATGCTAAGGGAGGGAGATATACGCACATCATCACTTCATTTGTTTCTGTTCTAAGCATGAAAAACAGCTGTAAAAATCTTTATAACTAAGTCTTTGAAATGGCACCTACCTATACCTTTCAGATCGGAATGGAACTGCGAGTAGATACGCAGCATTGGCTGGCAAATTGGCAATCCATGCGTAATGTTCCCAGAATCGTCTAACCCCCGAACATACAAGTTCGTTTGATATTGTTTAATTCGATAAAAATAGAACCATATACCATACAGCGAATGAAAGCAAGATTCCTAAGGAATGTGGGGATTTTTACATTTTAAAAAACGGCTGAGAAATGAGAGAACCATGAGTGTTTATAATATCAAATATTATAAGAATAATATGAAAGACAAACGGGCTGTGAAGAGCTCAGCTCACCATCCCGACAAGGAGGAAATATAGCCTATAGTGCATGCACGTATATGCACTGACTGTTGCACACACGCTCTTTATTTGTTTCTATTGAAAAACACCAGTAAAATAACGTTTATTTTATTTTATTTCATTCGAGTCACGACAAAGGAATGAGTTGAAATGCCATACGTGCGCCATGCGTATTGCTGCGGCCCCAATGTTATGGTCTTCGCTCGTAGCATTTTATTGAAGAAGAATTGAGTCGGGTGTGATACAGCGTATGAAAGCAAACTTCCCAGTGATTATGGAGATGTTTTAATTTTTAAAAAAGGTTTAGAAATGAGCGATATATGACCCTTTATAATCTCAACGAGAAAGCCAGAAAGCTAGCTGTAGAAACAAGTAAATAGGTCTATAAACATACTCCCAAAATAATCGCATATAACAGGGGTCTACAACCTATTTTAAATGAAGTGCCATGTTTTTATTTTCTAGATAGTGAGTCTGCCATATCAAGATTCCTTTTAATGACACCACATTAAAATTTCCAGCATATTTTGATTGTCCACAAATATAAAGTTCTTCCTTCTTTTTACATATTTTCTTGCACATTGTTATAATGATCATTATAAATATATATCCCCCTGCAGTCAGAGTTCATTGTTTTAATGAATGAATGTGATGCATTGTGAGCTGGTAGATCTGCTATTTTCAAAAGTAATCTTTGAAAAAAGTGACAATAAGAATATTTTTGAAAAATGTTATTGAAACATTTAAAAACACAAATCTGTCATGGGGGTCACTGGCTTAGTTGGGCAAATGCATTCATCTGGGGGTCCTTGACATGGGAATGTCGCTGTGTGAGGATCACTGGTTTAAACAACATTAGGAGAAAAGCCCAAATAAGCACTTTAGAAACAAGAAAAGCAACCACAACTACCAATATTTACAAGCAACTTTTCAGAAAAAGAAGCCGCTTATAATAAACAGCAAACAGACATGGCAACACTCCAGCAGCACTCCAGAGCCGCTCAAGTGTAAAATCAAACAGTGCTTTTTGCTTTTAAGACGTGGTAAGACCCAGGCGGAATCGGTATGCGCTGAGTGTTTTTAGGTCAAGGGGCTTTATAGCAAATAGCGCAAAGCGAAAATAATTAACATATGGACACTCCCCCAATGCTAAATTATGCAGGAACGTGGTATTCCATATGAGTGAGCGCTCACCACGGCTTCCATAATACGAAAAGGCGCAGAGCGAGGGCGAAATCTGTATTACCGCATGGGTTTTTCGTCTTGCTTAATAGGGCCCTGTGTGTCTTCTCAAGGCACTATAAGCAAAAGGATGCACAGCACACCGGTCCTTGTGAGATGCCACTGCCAGCCAACAGGGAAAGTTAATACTGAGTGAAAATAATGTATAGCCGGAAACTTATAGCTGCCAATGCATACGTTTTAATGAGGACACAGAGACACCAACATTTCGGACAGATAATACTGCCTTCTTCAGGGTGATCTTTTAAGGCTGCCTTGAGAAGGCAGCCTTAAAAGAGTCCAGTGTTTGGAGCATGGCTAATCTCTATTGGGAGAGAGTTCCACAGGGTGGGAGGACGGGGCCTGCCACATTGAAGCCTCTGAGGGCAGTATTATGCGTGTCTTAAGTACCAGGTATTATTACTTAACTTAAGACCTGGAGGCGTGATCAATGCCATTTGGCTATTCTGAGTGGCCAAACAGCATTGACCACGCCTCCAGGTCTTAAATTAAGTCATAAGACCTGGTACTTAAGACACGCATAATACTGCCCTCTGTCTCGTTGTCTGTCTTGTTGTTAACTAGTTGTACGAACGCTTGTTTTCTATTGTTGTATTGTTTATTGGATCTTGTTTAGTCGATACACTTAATTGTTTTAGCTCATGCTCATTTGATTTAGCTATTTTGTCTCATCTGTTTAAGGAAATAGGTAGCTGATATATTGCACTTTTACCTTAGCGCTAGGTATACTCTTGGTTGCTTGTTTTTGCAGAAAATGCACTAAAGACTTCTGGTGATTAGTAGTTTTTGTTCCCTACCTATGTTGAATACACTTATTGTAAGTCGCTTTGGATAAAAGTGTCTGCTAAATGACTGTAATGTAATGTAATGTCTCCAAAGGTTTGCTTGTTTGTTTTGGGGACAGAGAGGATGTCCAAGTCTGTCTAGTCCTGTCTGGGTTTCCGAGGCTAGTGGACCGCAGGTTCCATGACAGAGAACAACATGCTGGGGTTGTTCTGCTGAGACCCAATAAGAGTGGAATCATTTATTGTTCTACTGTTTTGATCCGCCCAGAGTGATCTAGTATGAGAGTGACAACACTAGCGTTGACTCCCAGTGTAACAATGGAATGCGAAAGAGTTCATCCTCAATGGGATAGTTCCAATGTTTGGAACTATAGAACATAGCACCCCACTTTGTGGCGAGATCAAAGCGTGTCGCCACTCTTTTCTTCTACGGCTCTGGATCCACCACCCAGTGCGTGTTTCTTTACCCAAAACACAAAATACTCATTTTGTCAAATCATAGTTGAAATTGTCAAGTAGGTTCCCTCAAAGCTGCGTCAGTGCCTGAGAATGCAACCCATTTTCACGTGCACACTTTCACCTCTCATGTCCAGCTGTGGTTCCTAAGAAGCGCCATCGCTCCAGCTACACCACCAACTGTTTCCGTGGCCGTGGGGAGGACTACCGGGGGAAGGTGAACGAGACCACGTCAGGGATTCCCTGCCAGCGCTGGGACGCCCAGTACCCTCACGAACACCCCTTCTACCCAAACACGTACGAATGCAAGTGAGTGACACAGCAGGCCTCGATCTGTGGGATGACAGTAATGGCTAATTTACGATGGTGTCGTGGATCCAAGAATAGCAGATCTAAGCTCACACACAAATCTATAATCTAACAATGTGTACGTGTGTCCGATGCACTGCCATTTTCGCCACATGAATGACACAGAGAGTGTGTTTCAATTAACCACTTAAGCCTTATTTGTTTTTATACTTTGTCATATAATTGCGTTGCACATCGCAAACGTGTCACACACCACAATGTGTTGTGAGATTGTAGATCCTTACACTTGCTGTGTGCCTTTTCTTTTAATATTTGCATGGTTGAATTCCAAATACATAATGCATATTTAACATTTGACAGATATTCCATTTTAACAAATCAGAGACATTGGGAAAACTTGAAAACTTCAATATTAAATTGAATTAGCAATCACTGTCTTTTGACATATTTCAAGGAAATTAATCAAGGATTAAAACCACTTAAACCCACTTAAGCAACTCTACAGCAGCGCATGTTGAGCGTTTTTATTTCTGAGCACTTTAGAAAAAAATCCTGAAAGAACTACTGGTTTTAGAGGGAATTTGTAGAATCGGCCTCAGGTCTTAATGGATTAAATGTATTGCAGAGGACCTACGTATATAATCCTTATTTCCCATAATAACCACATCATTGCAACCAGGGGCCTGGAGGAGAACTACTGCCGTAACCCGGACGGATCGGAGGCTCCCTGGTGCTTCACCTCTGTGCCTGAGATGAGGACGGTCCTCTGCCTGCAGATCAAACGCTGTGCAGACGACATCGAAGCTGAGGGTACGCCGCCCCCTGCTGTTCGCTTGTGGTCAGGACAAGCGAGAGGGTTTGAGTGGCTTTCTTCTGCGCTTATCAGTGCTGGTCCATTGAGCCTAAAGAGCAGCTGAGGACAAGAGAGCATCAACCGTGCTAGGTTATACTCACGTGACTCATCTAAATCGCTGGTTCTCAGCATGAGGTCCCCCAGGGGTCCTTGAGGAGGGTCCAAGACAGTGCCCCCCAGCTAAATTAGTTAATATAGCATCATTTCATTAGATTTAACCACTTTAGCCCTATATACATTGTCTATTTGAAAATATCTATATCTAAATATCTACTGTACAGTACCCAGCTCATAACATGTGATGTTGCAACGCGTTGTGAGTTTGTAGATCTGCTATTATGAAAAAATAAAAACACAAATGTGTCCCCTGGCACAACATATCATCAGATCGGGGTCCACCACCTAATACACACAGTATTCATTTGAGGGTCCTTGACATAGCAAGACAGACCGCTGGTCTAAACCAGTGGTTCCGAGAAGTGGGGTCCGGGGAACCCTGGGGGTAATTGAGGGAGTTCCAGGGGGTACCAGCTCAATTTGAGATAGTTAGGAACCAAATGGACCCTTATGGGGCTGTAACTCAATTTATACACTCTCAGAATTAAATTAACATTGATTTTACAATATAAATTGTGGTCCCAGAGATAGAAATGCCATTAAATGGGGGGTCCGTAGACTAAATGCATGTAAAACTGGAGGGGTCCTTGAAATTAAACTGGTTGAAAATCACTGCTAGAGCCGTACAAATCTTCTCTTATATAGGGGTCCTTGGCATGTCTTTTCTAAGACGGGGCTAATTAGGGTCTATTTGGGGGTCCTTGACATGAAAAGGTTTGGGAACCACTGGGTCTAAACCAGGGGTTCTCAACGTTTTTGGCCGGGGACCCCCGGAAATGCTTTGGCAATGTCTCGGGACCCCCGCCCCGCCCCCTCCCGACCCCCAATATAAATTGACTGCTACAATAACCTTAAACCATTTTGGGCGGGAACCCCTTTTGGTGTTTTAAGCATTGTTATAATTTAGCTATTGAAAAATAGCAGATCTACAAGCTCATAGCGCGCCACCGAGTGGCGCGCTACGAGCTTGTAGGTCTGCTATTTTTGAAAAATCGTGAAAATAAAAATTTAAAAAAAAAAATATATATATTTCTTTTTTGAAAATAATTTGGGGACCCCCTCAAATAATTTGGCGACCCCCCCCCCGAGGGGTCGCGACCCACGGGTTGAGAACCCCTGGTCTAAACTGCTGTTATTTCCTTGTTGTCTTCTTCAGACTGCTACCATGAAAACGGCAGGAACTACCAGGGCATGGTGAGCAGGACGAGGAAGGGAATCACGTGCCAGAAATGGAACGTTAACACACCTCACCGAACTAAGTATGATGAACAACACTGCTCTGCTGTACTTATACTTACACACAAGTAAGACGCGCGAACGCGGGAAGCGAACGCAGCTCGTAAATTGCAATAACAACAATTAGAATAAATTACGTACTTTAAGGGGTTTTTTTTATTTATTTTTTTTAAGTTTTTTTTAAAAGTTTTTTTTAAGTTAAGTTTTTTTAAGTTAAGTTTTTTTCAGACACACAGACAGACATGATCTGCTGGGTCTCATAGTAAATGCTCACTGCGTTCGCAATAACCTGAACAAACTCTGTGTGTTATACTGTACCAGGTCAGTTATTCTCAACCCTTTTCAACATCAAGGCCCATTTATTCAGCATTTTGAGCCATGGACCACCATTTGATGAGATATAGCCTCACAGATCCAAAACAGAATATTTAGTTGTCGTTGGATAAGATTGTGTCCACAATTCCATGCTGTATTGATGTAGTGCCATAGGAGAGATAACAGGCAAATCAAAAATAATTATTCTACATTTTACATAGTTTTACACTCTCAAGAGTTAAATATCTATAAGGGTCCATTTGATTATCAACTCTCCATCATTTAACTGAGGACCACCTGGAATCCCGTCAAGGACCACTGGTGGTCCACGGACCACTGGTGGTCCACGGACCACTGGTTGAAAACCACTGTACCAGGTGATCAGATTGGGCTACTGATTTGAGTTGAACTAAAACATTATTAACCATTATTGTTTGATGTGCATGAAACAAGTAAATAAGTAAGTAGGAGTGGCTTATTGTTGGTATCGGCCCGAGAACCCCGTCCCCTTTTTAATTCACTATAGTCTTCCTAGGAACAAAAAAGAAGGAATACTCACGGGGCGTGGTATGCATAGATGCAAAAAAATAGATAGCTGCAGTTGGTTGGAGCGATGTGTGTTGAAGGAGGGGCGGAATAATTTACACTGGGGGAGGATCAAAGTACGCCGGAAGTGTGGACGGCACGTTCCATCACGCTGCCACTCAAGTGATTACTGGCCAATCACAGCGCATCTTTTCCGGGACTTACAGAACCGAACATGCGCTCTGTGTGACGCACGCTCCTGTTTCCGTGGGGCTTCGCAAAGGAATCTCGGGAAAGTCTTGCCCTCCCTTTGAGAACATACGCTCCACAGCCGGAAAGGGCGTCTACGTGTATATGTCCATGCAGGTGGCAGGTTTGCACATGGGCA